>NC_060893.1:24240100-24292600 GCF_014805685.1 Silurus meridionalis | reverse complement strand
TCTCTCTCTCTCTCTCTCTCTCTCTCTCTCTCTCTCTCTCTTCACCAGGATCACCTCAGCACGCCTTCTGTCACTTCAATTTATTTATTTATCTTTCTACACACGATCCGCTCACAGGGTTGCCAGATTGTGCACTTCACTGGACTCGTTTTTAAGCCTGTAAAAGTGTTATTTGGCGTGAAGGTGGAGATCCAGGTTCCAGTATATCATAGGGAATATCAGATGTCTTTACACCCTGATTGTTTTGGACAGAGCTTTTAAGGTTTAACACATAAATGAGCTTTTTTTTCTTTTCTTTATTTAACACCACTGAATAGTGGCATTGTGTTTTAGAATCGCTTATGTGGTTACAGCAATTCATTTGTACTTAATTACATAATATCACTGCACATGCATTTAATTTCGGCTGCATTTTCTTGATAACTTCAAGAACACGGAAACAGCGACATCTTATATCCTGTTCTGTGCAAAGGTTTTAGGCAGGTGTGGGAAAAATGCTGTAAAACGGAGTATAATAGTGATGCAAAAAAACGTGCATATTTTTTGCTGCAAAAAAAGGGAAGTGTATGAACAGAAAAATCCATATTTGGTGTGATCACCGTTTGGTTTTAAAATCTTAACAAACTATTTTTGTTTGATTTTGTAAGATGAAGATGTGGTCCGGATTAATAGTGTTAATGCTGAAAAATCCAGGTTGATACTTAACCATCGTGCAGTACCATCAGATACGCATCTGATCGGCTTTAAATTTCTTCTGCAGCAGCACCAGGACCACCAAACATACAGCCAATGTCATTAAGAACGATCTTCAGTTTGAAGAAGAACAAGAAGTCCTGGAAGTAATAATTTTAGCCAGCTTCGATCTCAACATCATCGATCTGGGATCATACTGTATAAAGGCGTCACATTGGAAGTTGTTATAAGACCAAAATGGGACGTGTCGCGTGTCTTCAAATGTTTGTCCATATAGCGGACAATACAGTACAGTTTAGAGATCACAGGCACCGTGGGTCAGCCATAGTACCTTCAGCAGAGAAGGTTCATATACTTGTTCGAGAGCACAATAGTGGCAGCTTAGTGGTTCGGTACTTGAACCCACAACCTCCTGATTAATAACCCTGAGCTTTAACCATTTATCCTCCACTCGCCCGACCACTGAGGCTCACATCCCCTTTCACACTAAAGTCTGCTTTTAATAGTATACAGAATCCTGGAATTTGGATTCTAGATTGTGATTAATCAGAAGGTGTTGATAAATTTTTTTTTTTTTTTTTTTTTATAGTTTATAGTATAGTTTGATAGAACCAGAAAAAAAGAGAGACAGTTTCTACCTGCTGTAATATAAGTGATACCAGAAGATACAGCTATGAAACAGCACCCTTGGAGCAAAGAGGGTTAAGGGCCTTGCTCAAGGGCCCAATAGTGACAGCTTGGCAATACCGGGGCTAAAACCGCCAACCTTCTGAGCAGTTACCCAGAGCCTTGAGCCAGTGGTCCACAAACCCTGGGCTGCGGACCGGCACCAGTCTGTGAGTCAATTGGTACCGGGCCGCACAGAAAGAATACATAACTTACATTATTTCTGTTTTATTTATTATCTGACTCTGAATGGTTTTATTTTGGAAAATGACTGGATTCTCTCACGTCTGTCTATGATTCACTCTTGATGCATGTCATGATGCCTCGGTCACATGTCTTACCTACATCCACTACCTTCTTAAAGGGTCTGCTCCGGCCGCTAACACATAATACATTACCGCTAAATTCAAACCCTCAAACGAGCAAAATGAACAAAAAACAACACAGTGGATTTACGTTTATTATTATATTAAGTCACGTTAGATTAGATTAGATTAGATTAGATTAGACAAATTTCTTCTGCTTTCATGGGCATGTTTTTCTCAACACACGTCACAGCGGAATGGAAAACAGAATCTGGAGGACGTACGTGTTTGCTAGCTACAGCGTATAAATATTAGCTGACTATTAATAAGTGTGGTATTTCCGCTCGTGATTGGAACACGAGTTGAGAAAATACCACCACGCTGATCAGGCTTCCAAATGTCTCATTCATTTCACTCGTTGATTTAAAGATAGCGTCAACGTGTCGAGTCTGGAAGATCTCTAGAGTGTTTATAATGCTGAACAAAACATTTAAAGACCTACACTATAAAGATAAAAGCTCTATCAGGAATCAGTGCATGGTGCTTCTATTCGGACATCCCTTTCTACATTTGCTCTTAAAATGACCCTCCACTCTTCTGGAAAGATGTTCCACTTGGTTTTTGTGGAGATTCATTCATCCACAAGGGTGTTAGTAAAGTCAGGTAGTGATGTATTCCAGAAGGTGAGGAGGCCTGGGGGTGTGGTCAGCGTTCACATTGTTCCCAATAGGGTTGGAGCTCTATAGTAGGAGATCCTCCACATCTTCCAACCCATGGAACGCATATCTTCATGGAGCTCTCTTTGTGGAAAATTGGGATGCTGAAACAGGGTCTTGAAGTGAAGGGAAAATTTCATGCTACTGATCCAAAAAAAGGTCCTGGACAATCGTGTGTCTTGACATTTGTGTTTACAGTTTGGAGAAGAAGCACATATGGATGGAAAAGTCAGGTGTCCTACTTCATCTACATCAACTTGTACTGATGGAGCTGAACGAGCACAAATGTCCACAAAATCTAGTGGAACATCTCACCAGAAGAGTGGAGGTTATTACAACGGGAATTTGGAACTGAATGTGGAATTTGATGTTTATTAAAAAGCACATAAAAATCTTATGGTCTGGTGTCCACAAACTTTGTATTTTAATTCGTTATTTTGGAGAGAGAACATTTCTGATAGATCTTTTCCTTTTCCAGAAATGATTAATTTCCTTTTCATGTTCTAGTGAAACCCTGGATCAAAAATAAATCAACCAATCCATGGCTTAATAATCCAGCAACAATCTTGAAAACCTCTGAGCCGTCAGTTTAATTTGTTTATAATAACGTGTGTGTTTTTGTGTGTGTGTGTGTGTGTGTGTGTGTGTGTGTGTGTGTGTGTGTGTGTGTGCACGAACCATACGCTGGTGGAACGCTGGGTTCAGCTGGAGATGCGGCTGCTGAAGAAGGAGCGTGAATACACGGCAATTGAACCGTGGTTATGTTTAGCTTCATTTTCTCACATTTCAGTTCCTCCTCTGTTCCTCCACAGCACTCGCCCACACACATGCTATTTCTAGAAGTGTGAAAAAGAAAAAGAAAGAAAGAGAGAGAGAGAGGAAGAGCAGGAGAGAGAGAGAGATTGGAGAATGATGAAAGGTAATTTCAGGCTGAGGTTTTGCCGTTCAGAGCACATTTACAAGGTCAGGAGGTTGGAGTTGTAGAAAAGCAATGGCTCACGTCTACTTTAGATCTGCTTGAATGAAATCATCCTCTTCTGGCTGTAGGTAGCTCAGGTGCAGGAGGTTCCTCAACAGAAAAGAGGAAGCTGCAGATGGTTTCAAGTCCTCTGTTTCTGATCTAGAGGAAATGTCTCAAGCTGACTGGTTAAAAGCATTTAAAGAGAGAAGGTCAGGGGTTAGACCCTAATTCCACCTGTTATGGAATGGTGTGTGTGTGTGTGGGTGTGTGTGTGTGTGTGTGTGTGTTAAGCCACAGAAGCTCTCTGGAATAGGTTTAAAGGTGGATGAAAGGGTGAAGTTACTTATTATTGTCTTCTTTTTGTTCTTAGTCTAATTCTTACTCTGTATATATTTTATATTTATTATGTAGACAGTCATAAAAAAAAAACATTTCCAGTGGAAACCTCTGATGTTCCTTTCTTCTGTAACACAGTAGATGTTCCACTGGAATAAAGTGGGTGCTGCCTCTTCCTCAGCAAGCAACACCTTTTAGGAGTCAATGGTTTGAGAAGATCATCACTAATAAAGTGACTACAGCTTCAAGGACGTCTCATATAATGGGACACAAAAATGTTAAGCCACTCTGACTGTCTAATTTACCACACGGTCTCTCTCTGCCTGTCTGATTTACCCCACTGTCTCTCTCTGCCTGTCTGATTTACCCCACTGTCTCTCTCTGCTTGTCTGATTTATCACACTGTCTCTCTTGGTCTGTCTGATTTACCCCACTGTCTGTCTCTCTCTCTCTGTCTGTCTAATTTACCACACGGTCTGTCGCTCTGTCTGATTTACTCCACTGTCTCTCTCTCTCTGTCTGATTTACCCCACTGTCTGTCTCTCTCTCTCTGTCTGTCTAATTTACCACACGGTCTGTCGCTCTGTCTGATTTACCCCACTGTCTCTCTCTGCCTGTCTGATTTACCCCACTGTCTCTCTCTGCCTGTCTGATTTACCACACAGTCTGTCGCTCTATCTGATTTACCCCACTGTCTCTCTTCGCCTGTCTGATTTACCCCACTGTCTCTCTCTGTCTGTCTGATTTACCACACTGTCTCTCTCTGTCTGTCTGATTTACTCCACTGTCTCTCTCTGTCTGTCTGATTTACCACACTGTCTCTCTCTGTCTGTCTGATTTACTCCACTGTCTCTCTCTGTCTGTCTGATTTACCCCACTGTCTGTCTCTTTTTCTCTCTCACTGTCTGATTTACCCCACTGTCTGTCTTTCTCATTGTCTGATTCACCCCACTGTCTGTCTCACTCTCTCTCACATTGTCTGTTTTACCCCATTGTCTTTTTTACTGTTTGATTTACCCCACAGTCTGTCTCTCTGCTTGTCTGATTTACCCCACTGTCTGTCTCTCTGCCTGTCTGACTCACACCAATGTCTCTTTTCCCATCATTCCTAGAGATCCATTTCTGTGGTGAAAATTAAAAGGTCTATGGAAAATATTCAGAGGACTTGTTTTAAGATATCAACAAAGAATCCTACTGAAATGTAAAATCTGTAAGATTCCTGCTTTGGTTTTTCCCTTCATGAGAAATGCTCATAGGTTTTAGTTCAATTAGAAGCAGTTTAAAGTGCAGCCCACACAAATGAAGGTTGAATCCTGCTCATATTCTGATCAATTCAAAAAAGAATAATAGTGGATAATATTTGTGTAGTATATATATATTATAATGAAACATACATTTAAATTAATTAATTATAAAATATAGTGTGTAGCCAAAAATATTCAGACACCTCACTATCTCAGCCATACGTGGTTCTTCTCTCCTGTAATGTCTTTGGATGCTGTAGAATGAGATTTTCTCTTTATGAGGAGACCTGAACCTGTTCCAGCATGACAATATCCCTGTGACCTCACAAAGCAGCGCCATGAAGATTCAATTCAATTCATTTGTATTTGTATTGCGCTTTTAACAATGAACATTGTATCAAAGCAGCTTTACACAGATAATGTGATTATAAAGAATCAATAAGATGTTCTTTATAAGTGTAAGTTTCTCCCTGATGAGCACGCCCTGGCAACTGTGGAGAGGAAAAACTCCCTGAGATGGCATGAGGAAGAAACCTTGAGAAGAACCAGACTCAAGAGGGAACCCATTCTCATCTGGGTGGCCCCAAATGTCCATTTATTATAGATAAAACATCTGCTTTCCATTGGTTTTTAAGATGTGGAAGATCTACTGCTATAGAGCTCCAACCCTACTGGGATAAATGTGACTGCACCTGAGACCTCCTTACCTTCTCACCTACATCAGTACCTGACTTTACACCCTTGTGGCTGAATGAAGGAGCACAAATCTCCACAAAATCTAGTAGAACATCTTCAGTGTTATTTTAAAAGCAAACGAGGACTAATGTGGAATGGAAAGTACATAAGAATTACGCTCAGGTGTTTGTTTGTTTTTTATAAAAGTGTCCAAGCCCAATGGAACGTTTTTTTTCACCTAGAGGCTGTCACTCACCAAAAATTGCTTAATTCCTGTTGTAATCAAAAACGGTTGTTGTCGTTGTTAGATCAAGAACCCAAACACTTTTATGGTTTGTCCATTTTGAGGAACCTACGAGAACTTTCAGAGTAGAACCCTTTTTAGAAAGGTAGGAACACTTTATTATCCAAGGAACCTTCAAAGAACCTTTGAAGGACACTTATTAGAAATAGAAATGTTTTCTTCGGTCCAACACTTTTCTGGCTTCATTAGGATTTAAACGTACTTTATGGATTACATGGAGAAACTCACGTATCTGTACTTTACTGAAGTATTTCTATGTGGGGTGATTTTTACTTTCACTTCACTACATTTTAAAATCAATTATTTGACTTTTTACTCAACTACATTTTCAGTCGTTCCTTTTTATTAACGAGGATAAAAACTGAAACACGTGGCGAGTCACCAAACAGGGTCATGTGCTCGCTCTGTTATAAACTCGTTCTGATTGGCACTTGGTGTATCTACTGCTCACCAACAAACAATTCAGCATCAGTTCAACAGAACATTTAGAGAGAAATAAATGATCACCCTTGACCTGATTTTGTCGCCTTTTTTTTTTGTTAGCTGAAAAGAAAGTTTTGGGCTCGTGATCATTTGAATAAATATCATTTTATTATATCATTCTATTAATTAGTCAGTGAGCTGAGAGTCACATTCGAGTCTTTTCACATGAAGGAACATTATAGTTATAAGAAATCAGTACTTTGGACACTTAAGTTCATTTGAAGGGAAAAACTTTTCACTCAAGTGAAAGTTTAAAGGGACACTTTTTCACATTTTACCTACTGTATCTCTACTTTTAATCAACTTCCTGCTTTGTATACTTCACCCACCACTGATGCACCCACCAATCCACATATTCTTCCAGGACCATCGAGTGCATCTGCTGTTAGAATAAATTCAGGAACAGACTCTTTCGTCTCTCAATACAAAAACAATTAGGTGACTCATATCATCATGTTTGAATTGACGTAGTGGTTCTGTTTTCTGTAGGGCAGAATCTTTAAATATATAAACGATTGTGTATGAATAAATAAATAAATCAAAACTCAAATGCATGATTAATGAGGGTTTAATTACATAAGTGTGCCTCAAGTCGATACGGATATTACACACTGATAACAGTACAGCGCTCCACACAGTGACTCATTGTTGCAGTTTGCCTCCATTAACAGGAAAAGACTGATGCTTTGGTGTTAATTGGTGCTTGAAAAAATGACGATAATAAATCCAAACCTGTTCCAGCATGACATCACAAAACCGGCTCCATGAAGATCTGCTTTCCATTGGTTGAAAATCTATAGAGTTCCAACCCTGTTGAATGTGAACGCTGACTCTACCTCAGAAACCTCCTCACCTCACCGCCATCAATACCTGACTTTACTTACACCCCTCACCACGAAATCTAGTGGAACATCTTTCCAGAACAATGGAGTGGAGTATAGCAGTAAATGGAGAGTAAATGTAGAATGGGATGTTTAAAAAGTGTATACAAATTTTATGGTCAGGTGTCCACAAATGTTTAAATACATATATACATATGAGGGAGGTGGTAGCTCAGTGGTTGAGGTATTGGACTTTGGATCGAAAGGTCACAGGTTCAAATCCCACCAACACCAAGATGCCACTGCTGGGCCCTTGAGCAAGGCCCTTAACCCTGCTCAGTTGTGAGTCGCTCTGGATAAGGGCGTCTGCCAAATACCATAAATGGAAAATATATATATTACATTTATCGTATTTGGCAGGCGCTCTTATCCAGGCAGACGTTTCTTGTTTCTGACAAATCCCGCCCCCTGCACTACGATTGGCTGGATGTCCCAGATACATAAAAGCTAACAAGTTCCTCATACTCAATTTCCCTCAATTTACAAATTATATGTTATGCGGTGGCTGAAATCTGAATGGATAGAAATTCGAACCAAATTTTTTTTCGCTTGTCATGTTAGCAAGCAACAGCTTGACCGATGCAAAGCGTCCACGCTGATCCTCACTGACGATATCAATGACATCATGCGGGTTCGAATCCGTTTACGACGTGTCCTTCGTGCAGGTCGACGAGCCGTTTCCATAGCAATGGTAATGCATTAAGGAATTAATAAAATCCTGTATATTTTGCAGCCGCACCACTGTCAGAGCTGCTGTTCTAGTAAATTAATCAACACCTTCTGACAAGAAACCAGACCTTGACAGAGCTGTTGTATAAATATCTCACATTAACCTTTAGCCGTTTCTGCTTAGCTAGCTCGCTCGTTTTTTAACACGAACATCAATCCGCTTCCACTGACTGTAACATGAATAATGGTGTGCACCTGATGCAGCTTTACTCGCACTAATTATCCTCTTCTAAACGCTGCAGTGAAGATCTCTGGGGTGTTCGACGTCCTCCAGAGAAAAGCTCGTCCTTCTCCGACAGCGTGTCTAACCCTGATAGAGCAGCTGGTCGTTATTTGACGTCAAATGACTCGGTGAGTCACAAAGATTCCACATACCAGGTCTAACTTCTCTGGATCGTTAGACGATCGCTCGTTCACTTTTCCAGGATCTTAATCACATTTGGCAGATGAGTTACTTCCTTAATTCGATTTGCTACTGATTACAGGCTGGAATGGAACGCAGTTTAACGGGATCCTCGACAATGAATTCATTGTGCTTTTTTAAAACATTTATGCTATTTTGGCAGACGCCATTATTCAGAGCCACTTACAATCTTAGCGTTTGAGTAATAAAGGGAGTAGGGGGCTTGTTTAAGGGGTCCAGCAGTGACAGATTGATTGTGCCGGGGTTTGAACTTCCAACCTTTGGATCAGAATTTTAACTCTGTAACCACTGTGTTGGTGATGATTCACAGTCATCCAGGAGAGCCCTGTATGACATAACTGAGAAACTTTACACAAACCGAATAGTGAAAGTGCGATTTCTCCTTATCAGTTTATAAATAGTAAAAGTATTTTCCTTCTTCATCCACAAGATGAAGACCGAGAGCCGACAACACCAGGGCCATTTGCAACTCTGCAGGCTTGATTGGAAAAAAAAAAGCTACACGAATCTGTTACTAATGATCTGCAGGTGTAAACGCTGCTTGCTTTATACTTCCACAGTTTTAATTTTCCCGGTTTTACTGTTCGGGTGCCGAAAACAGACTACTGCCACCTACTGGTATGCCACATTCTCACGCATCCAGTGTGTTCGAGTGCAATTTTTTTTGCCCTGATGCAGGCGATGTGAGGAGGCGGCGCCACAGATGGCTCAAAACTGGTTCTTTGGTGTCGATTTGGTTTGTCCCCACCTTTAGACACAACCCCCAAGTCCCCAAGAAAACCAAGACCTCTTTTACACATCCAAACCTACACCTCTCCATCTACTCCCACATTTACTGATCATTATCTATTTAATACACTTTCTAATAGACTATAAACTCCTCCCTTCCTCTCCTTCTCTGGGGTAATTACAATCTTACGACTCCCTCTTACTCCTAACACCCCCCCACCCACTTAACAAGGCTATCCAAGGAGAGATGGATCCTTGACCATGGAACATAAAAAATTGTGGAATCCTGCCACCTTCTCTTATACTGAAGAAACTGCTCAGGTAAGTAAAGAAATCAGCTTTTTATGTATTAGACTAAAGAACTTTCAAAGTAACTATAAATAGATAAAAAGTCTTACATCATTGGGAAATGCCTGTGCTTGCGGTGGTATCAAAAAGTTTTGAGACTCGTTCTGTTTGCAAGAAAGTACTTTGTTTATCCACGTTTGCACACTATCACCTTCAAAATAGTCCCCTTGCACAGCAATTCCGTGTCGAGCGTCTTCTGAGATTCATGCTGGATTTCCGCTATGGTGTTGAAACCTTTGAGCTGGATCTCCATCTTCGGGAAGTGGGAAAAGTCCGCAAAAAAACAAATCTGGCGAGTAGGGTGGGAGCGGAGGTAAGATTTTGTCGTTTCCAGTGAGAAAGTCACGTATGGGGAAAGCTCAGTGACAGGGTTCATACGTGGTTCGAATAGCAGACGTGATAATGCACGTGTTAAGAATAGCACCGGTTGCACAGCTCCCGACGTACACAGGACGATGTCTTTTGGCACACTGACTTATGAAGGTCGGTGCTCCTTGGAACTGTGCGTGCAGCCTCGTGCTGCCATCTGTTGGTGAGTTAGAACCTGTGATTGAGAAGAACTTTCTTTCAATAAAAGTCAGAGTATAAAATATCATCATGGCCCAACCCTTCAACACAAACCAACTGTTACAACCTGCAATCTACATGATTAGGTTTTTCCAGGAGTAAAGATCTACATTTTTCATGCACCTAAAGAAAAGTATTGAAATCCCAGAGTTGCATCTATGACTCCTTTTGCAGTTTTATTTTTACAAAAGTACTAAAGGTTTTAGCTTTGGAATGGATTTTAGTATGAAACGTAAACAATGATTTATGTGAATAATGGGTGTAGTTCACAGTTCCATTCTGGCCAGCTTTGTCATGTTGGAACAGGTTTGGTCTCCTAGATCAACTTAAAGAAAATTTTCACTCTACTGCATCCAAAAACTATTGTATGCCTCCAACTCTGAGGTAAGAGTTTTGGGAAGAGCCACATATAGCTGGCAAGTCAGGTATCCCAGTGCTCTTGGCCATATAGTGACCAAGATCAGACATTTGGTAGAATATCTGGTTCCTGATATGTTTGAGCACACTTGGGATAAGGGATAATCACCCAAGATCTGTGAGATTAGAGGGTTCATGTTTGAACATCCATTAGTTTTCACTTCCTGTCACAGGTTTACAGTCAAAAAATGCTTGATTTAACTCCTGGTTAGAAGCTGAAGCTCTGGCCTTGTCTCAAATCTCTATACAGACTCTCAGATTTCTTCTAGGACTACATTGTATTTGGCTTCACCCAGTTTCCCGCCCATATAAAATCATCTCGATAACATTAAGCTACCACCACCATGCTTTACCGAATACTTATGTAAAGAAGTGTTGTTGCAGACTTCAGAGGTGAAAAGAAACGTAGATTCCGAGAATGCTATTTCTTCGTGACCGTTCATTCTGTTTCGGCGGAAACGAATGAAACCCTGATCCTGAGACGTAAAACTATGTCTGATATTAAATTATGCAGATGGATACGTCTCGACGCGAGAGCGCCGAGGAGGATTTAATGGAAATTACCGACGGAAATCGTCGTCCTTTCGCGAGTTCATTTGCAAGGTTTCGCTGCCGAGGCTTGAAACGTGGAATTGCTTTTCGAGCAAAATAGTTAAATAAATAATGACGAAGGTTTTTTTTTTTTTTTTTTTTTTAATTTGGCGTAGAAAAAGTAGAAACGCATTTATCATCCCTCAAGTTTGTGGCATGGGAGAAAATTAGGTCCTTTACTCAAGACGTGGAGAAACATTTCGGCAGTCATTGGAGTCATCGCACATCTCTATAAATCAAAGTTGTCATTTTAAACACACCTCAGAGAGATGAGTTTGAGTGTGTGTGTGTGTGTGTGTGTGTGTGTGTGTGTGTGTGTGTGTGTGTGTGTGTATGTGTGTATAAGTGTGTGTGTGTGAAAGTGAAAGAGAGGTAAATCAAATCAGATTAACCTCCTTGTGTGTATTAATACCTATAATTTATTTATGCAGTGATCCAAATTCTCCGAGCAGTGAGATTTACAGATGAGTAGAGTTTGCAGGAAAATGATCCGATTTGAAGAGTAATGACGCAAACACAAACATCTCGGTCCTGTATGGATGCTTTTTTTTCTAGACAAAATAACTGCCAGGCAAGAAAACAACTGGGGATGTTGTTGAAATTGATGGTAACAACATTAGATCAGTTCCAACTGGTTTCAGGGTGACTGGGTATCAGGGTGTTGTATCATTAGGGTGGTGGTGTATCAAGATAAAGGGGTTAGTGTGGTGGATCACTAGGACAGGTGCAGGCTGGTGTATCAATATATATAAAATTACCCATGTTACTCAAGACTCCAGAGGTTCATTCAGGTGTCCAAACTTTAGAAAAAACATACTACTAAGACCAAGTAATGGTCACCTGTCTCACTCTGACACATCCTCTTTTTTCTGTGCTCTGTTGAATCCTATCTTGAAAGATTTCCCAACATGCACACATCACAAGATACTTTCTCATTTCTTTTTCATCAGCATGGACATGGCTGTCTCCAACAAGGCTCTTTAATCCACTTCTAAAGCCAAGCTAAAAGGCTAACCACTATCATCTCTCTGATTAAAGATGTCGTTTTCCTGACGTAGGAGAACACAGAAATGTTCTGATTTGACTGCAATAGATTCAAAGAACGAAAAAGGACAAACATTCGGGCCGTCACTAAATTATTCTCAATGTCAGTCTACCTTAGTGGAGATCTGGGTTTCGTTGCTCACAAAGTGCTGCGTAAATCCGTATATAAATAGCAGAGGAACGACGTGGGATTAGTGAAACAACAGAATCCCGGCTGTAATTACTGCACTGCAAACAAACAACTAGATTTATTATATTCTGACGAAAAACATTCAGACTTTAATTCCCTACTTCTGTCACAGTAACAGGAAGAAGATGCATGTAAACAACAGGCATCAAACACACCATGAAAACCATGAATCATCCTGCAATACCGTACTTCCCTAAACTGAAATGGACTTTATGTCCACAGGAATACATTTACGGCCGACACCATTATCCATGGCAACTTACAGTTATCTCAGTGATACAACGGAGCAATTGAGCCTATGGGCCTTGCTTAAGTGCTCAAAAGTGGTAGCTTGGTGGTCCTGGGATTTAAACCCACAATCTTCTGGTTAGAAGTGCAACATCTTATCCATTGATCCAGCTTCCACTTGCCAAAACACTTACATTATGTGGAAGCCTGACCATAAGATTGAATAATAACATCCGCTCTTCTGGGAAGTTGTTCCACTAGATTTTTGTGGAGATTTGTGGAGAGTCATTTAGGAGTCAGGAGATCTTCCACTTCTTCCAACCCTTGTAAAGCAGTAATCTTCATAAAGCTGGCTTTGTGCACAAGGACACTGTCATGCTGGAACAGGTTTTGGGTCTCCTAGTTCAAGTGAAGCATCCAAAGATGTCCGTTACAGTTGTGTGTCTCCATATTTGTAGTAACACATTTGGAAAGAACAACATATAGACGTCTCAATACCTTTCTCCATATAGTGTCTACTCCACGTTACACAATTATATCTGCATCTAAATTTCATTAAGACAGATGTACAGAATCATCCAAACACAAGGCATTAAAACTTCAAACATTGACTTGATTTTTCTTTAAACTTTATCACATCAAGTTCAAACCCACTGCTGTAGTAATGATAGAAATATGAATGAAATTAGGACATTTATGATTTAATCAGAGTTTTTTATGATCTGGGTGAGATAAAGTTTCCCTCTTCAGACCCAGCACTAATTTCAACCATCAGTCATATCTATAATGAAGCCTAATAAAGCTCCATGCATGTTGACTTTGAGTCTGGCCTCTGCCTCAAGCCTTATATTAGTATATTAGAGCTTTAATTCGGTTCTGTGAAATCGCTTCACCTCTAACCTCTGACCCCTCTGACATCTGACATGTCTGGATGCCGAAAAAAAATCAGTGAGCCTTCTTATCATCATGTTTCGATTTTAAAAATGTTCTTTTAAATAGAAAATAGCGTAAATTATAAGGATATAAATGTAAGGCCCAGTGTTAGTGTCTTTTATTATAGTTCACAAAAACACAAATTCTGTTAAGACAAAACCTTCTGCCCACTCAGAGACATTCCCCATCGAGCCACTTAAAGACACGCCCATCTACACACTCAGAGACATTCCCCATTGACCCACTTAAAGACACGCCCATCTGCCCATTTAAAAACATTCCCCATTGACCCACTTAAAGACACGCCCATCTGCCCACTCAGAGACATTCCCCATCAAGCCACTTAAAGACACACCCATCTGCCCACTCAGAGACATTCCCCATCGAGCCATTTAAAGACACGCACATCTACCCAGTCAGAGATATTTTCCATTGAGCCACTTAAAGACACACCCATCTGCCCACTCAGAAACATTTCCCATCAAGCCACTTAAAGACACGCCCATCTGCCCACTCAGAAACATTTCCCATCAAGCCACTTAAAGACACGCCCATCTGCCCACTCAGAAACATTTCCCATCAAGCCACTCAAAGACACGCCCATCTGCCCACTCAGAGACATTTCCCATCGAGCCATTTAATGACACGCCCCCTCTGCCCACTCATAGACATTTCCCATCGAGCTACTTAAAGACACGCCCATCCGCCCACTCAGAGACATTCCCCATCGAGCCACTTAAAGACACGCCCATCCACCCACTCAGAAACATTCCCCATCAAGCCATTTAAAGACACGCCCATCCGCCCACTCAGAGACATTCCCCATCGAGCCACTCAAAGACACACCCATCTGCCCACTCGGAGACATTCCCCATCGAGCCACTTAAAGACACGCCCATCTGCCCACTCAGAGACATTCCCCATCAAGCCCCTAAAAGACACGCACATCTACCCACTCAGAGACATTCCCCATCGAGCCACTGAAGGACACGCCCTTCTGCCCACTTAGTTACATTCCCCATCAAGCCACTCAAAGACATGCCCATCTGCCCACTCAGTCATATTCCCCATCGAGCCACTCAAAGACACACCCATCTGCCCACTCAGACACACTCATTTAATCACTCAAAAAGAAACCCCTCTATCTTAATCAAAGACACCCATTGGACTATGTAAGGACAGAACTAACTGTACACAAAAGCTTACCCCTCTATCTTACTCAAAGACAAGCCAATTTGTCCACTCAAATACACACCTATCCGTCCATTTAAAGACATGACCCTGTGTCCAATCAAAGACACGCCTATCTGTTCCCTTAAAAGCATTCCCCATCAAGCCACTTAAAGACACACCCATCTGCCCACTCAGAGACATTCCCCATCGAGCCATTTAAAGACACGCACATCTACCCAGTCAGAGATATTTTCCATTGAGCCACTTAAAGACACGCCCATCTGCCCACTCAGAAACATTTCCCATCAAGCCACTCAAAGACACGCCCATCTGCCCACTCAGAGACATTTCCCATCGAGCCATTTAATGACACGCCCATCTGCCCACTCATAGACATTTCCCATCGAGCCACTTAAAGACACACCCATCCGCCCACTCAGAGACATTCCCCATCGAGCCACTTAAAGACACGCCCATCCACCCACTCAGAAACATTCCCCATCGAGCCCTTTAAAGACACGCCCATTCGCCCACTCAGAGACATTCCCCATCGAGCCACTCAAAGACACACCCATCTGCCCACTCGGAGACATTCCCCATCGAGCCACTTAAAGACACGCCCATCTGCCAACTCAGAGACATTCCCCATCAAGCCCCTAAAAGACACGCACATCTACCCACTCAGAGACATTCCCCATCGAGCCACTGAAGGACACGCCCTTCTGCCCACTTAGTTACATTCCCCATCAAGCCACTCAAAGACATGCCCATCTGCCCACTCAGTCATATTCCCCATCGAGCCACTCAAAGACACACCCATCTGCCCACTCAGACACACCCATTTAATCACTCAAAAAGAAACCCCTCTATCTTAATCAAAGACACCCATTGGACTATGTAAGGACAGAACTAACTGTAAACAAAAGCTTACCCCTCTATCTTACTCAAAGACAAGCCAATTTGTCCACTCAAATACACACCTATCCGTCCATTTAAAGACATGACCCTGTGTCCAATCAAAGACACGCCTATCTGTTCCCTTAAAAGCATACGCATCTCTTATACTCAAAGATATGCACATCAGTCCATTTATAAACACACCCTTCATTCTTACACAAAGATAAATCTATTTGGTCCAATCAAATAAAAACCCTTTATTCTTACTCAAAGACACACCCATCTGTCCACTCAAAGACATGTCCATCTATCCACTCAAAGACACGCCCTTCTGTCCACTCAAAGACATGTCCATCTATCCATTTTAAGACACGCTCTTCTGTCCACTCAAAGACATGTCCATATATCCATTTAAAAACATGCCCATCTATTCACTCAAAGACACGGCTTTCTGTCCACTCAAAGAGACGCCCATCTATTCACTGAAAGACATGCACTTCTGTCCACTCAAAGACATGCCCATATATCCACTCAAAGACATGCCCTTCTGTCCACTCAAAGACACGCCTATCTGTCCACTCAAAGACATGTCCATTTGTCCACTCAAAGACACGCCTATCTGTCCACTCATAAACACGCCCATCTATCCACTCAAAGACACGCCCATCTATCCACTCAAAGACACGCCCTTCTGTCCACTCAAAGACACGCCGATCTATCCACTCAAAGACACGCCCATCTATCCATTTAAAGACATGCCCATCTATCAACTCAAAGACACACCCATCTATCCACTCAAAGACACGCCCATCTATCCACTCAAAGACACGCCTATCTGTCCACTCAAATACATGTCCATCTATCCACTCAAAGACACGCCCTTCTGTCTACTTAAATGACACACCCAGTGGTCAACTCAAAGACATGCCCATTTGTCCACTCAAAGACATGTCCATCTATCTATTTTAAGACACGCCCTTCTGTCCACTCAAAGACATGTCCATATATCCATTTAAAAACACGCCCATCTATTCACTCAAAGACACAGCTTTCTGTCCACTCAAAGACACGCCTATCTGTCCACTCAAAGACATGTCCATTTGTCCACTCAAAGACACGCCTATCTGTCCACTCATAAACACGCCCATCTATCCACTCAAAGACACGCCCATCTATCCACTCAAAGACACGCCCTTCTGTCCACTCAAAGACACGCCGATCTATCCACTCAAAGACACACCCATCTATCCACTCAAAGACATGCCCATCTATCAACTCAAAGACACGCCCATCTATCCACTCAAAGACACGCCCATCTATCCACTCAAAGACACGCCTATCTGTCCACTCAAATACATGTCCATCTATCCACTCAAAGACACGCCCTTCTGTCTACTTAAATGACACACCCATTGGTCAACTCAAAGACATGCCCATTTGTCCACTCAAAGACACACCCATTGGTCCACTCAAAGACATGCCCTTCTGTCTCACTAAGTCATGACTATCTTCCCCACTTATTCAAATAACTCAGACACACCCTTCTATTTCACTTAAAGACACCCATCTGTCTTACTAACACACACTCATCTGCTTCTGAATGGACAGGGATTCAGTTGGTGTTAAGCTCCAGGAAAGATTCCATTCTAACACACACACTCGGTCACTCGATCATAAAGTTTTCTAAAGCACTAGTTTATAACCTTCTCTTATTCTAACCCCCTCACAGCTCTGGTATAAAACTCAACCCGTGTCTGCACAAACACTCTTCACACTGTGCCACGGACTTTCTAAAAAATGAGACTCATACAGTTACATCGCTGCTGCTCCTGGTGACGGAGGACAAACTGGTTATATTCGCTGTGAAGGATAGAGAGAGAAAAAAAGATCCACTCCATTTCATTTTTCATTCAGTCCCTTTAATCTGGCTTCTCCTATCTCTCCCCTGCTAAGTGCTAACTCCCTTAGCACTCTCTGAAATAACTTACACTTCACACTACCTGCACATCTCCACTGTGTGAATGAAACCTTGGTGTGCAGAAAGAGAGAGAGAGCATTAAAGAGTAGCTGAATTAAAGAAATTGACTGAGAGACAATAATCTGTTGCTACAGGCTATAAAAGCAAACTTTCATGTACAGCCGTCCTCTCGTTATTTCTCACTCTCACGCTCTCGCTCTTCAGAGACAATAGTTTATTCAGGAAGGCCTCCTGTAGCTCTATCACAAAAATAAAAGCGTGAATTGAGGTAACATTGCTAAGACCTTGCTTTTACACCTCAGGGCAGGTTGTGAATACTGCTACTACTACTACTACTACTACAAGGAGGTTTTGTCAGCAGAAGCTGTTCCCATGAAGAAACATGTCCATTTTATAGCACCATGTAATCTTGTGTTATTTAGTAGGTCGCTAGCATTAGCAACAACTACTGCAGGACAACTACCAACTTTGGGCGTAGGTTTGTGGTCACCTGATCGTGAGTGCTATGTGCTATTTTTTGAATACTCCATTCCACATTTAGTCTCCATTCATTTTTACAATTACCTCCATTCTTCTGGGAAGATGTCCACTTGATTCTTTTGTGGAGATTCATTCAGGCACAAGTGTGTTAGTAAAGTCAGGTACTGATATAAGTGAGGTATTCAGTAGGGTTTGGAGCTCGATAGCAGAAGATCTTCCACATCTTCCAACCCATGGAAAGCAGATCTTCATCATCGTCATGCTGGAACAGGATTGGGTCTCCGAGTTCAAGTCAAATCAAATTTATTTCTGTAGCGCAATCAACATTGTCTTAAAGCAGCTTTACAGAATTAAATAATGAAGGTGAACGATGTGTGTTTATCCCTGATGAGCAGCCGTGGTGACTGTGGTGAAGGAAAAACTTCCTTAAATGTTATGAGAAAGAAACCTTGAGAGGAACCAGACTTAAAAGGGAAACCCATCCTCATTTGGGTGACATCAAGAGTGTGATTATAGTCTTTAAACAATACAGAACACTGGAGAGAGAGAACTAACATGAGCACTGGTGTGTGTGATTATGAGTGATGTTCTATCTACAGTCTTATACAGTCAGTTGATGTTATGGAACCAGGAGCTACTGAGCAACTCATAAAATAGCTCAACATTTGAGATCATCATAAATCCAACACCAGCTTCTCCATGCCAGAGCCTTTAAACACTCAAAAATGTCCAGTGGGATCTAAATGGCGCTGGTACGTCTTTAGATGGTTCGGAATGTTTGCGGGCTTTGCATCTACTTCTTTGAAGGTCCTCAATCTTCATAAGGTGGGACGTGACTGGAGCTGGTACAACCTCGGGATGGGGAGAGAAAGAGAAGCAGTGGAGAGGAATTAGCGTAGCTGCTGTTCATGATATTA
Organism: Silurus meridionalis; assembly: GCF_014805685.1. Taxonomy (NCBI): domain Eukaryota; kingdom Metazoa; phylum Chordata; class Actinopteri; order Siluriformes; family Siluridae; genus Silurus; species Silurus meridionalis. The sequence goes on along the minus strand of NC_060893.1, from coordinate 24,273,691 downwards.
ACAGCACAAGTTAATAATGTGCATGTGATCTTATGTTCTGGAGCACAAGGTTATTATGTGATGTGTGTTATGTGTAGAACTCACAAAAAAGATATGTCTTTAATCTGCACTTAAACTGGGTGAGTGTGTCTGAGCCCTGAACTCTGTCAGGAAGACGATTCCAAAGTTTAGGAGCTAAACGTGAGAATGTTTTACCGTCTTTAGTGGACTTTGCTATTCTAGGAACTACTAGAAGTCCAGAGGATTGTAGGGTGTTAGAAGACTGCAGTGGCGGGTGGTCAGGGCCAGCAAAGCTTCTCTGCTGGCCTAAACACTATCCGAAGCCCTGACCTACATTTACAACCTAAATTCTAGTATTTGATCCATGAAATTGTATTAATTTATTCCCAACAGTTTATGCTCTTCATTTCGTAGCGTTTCTCTCGGCTGCACTGCTTCCAGTACGTGTATGTGGATGTTAGATTTTTTATTCAATCAGATTTCAGCTTCTATGTGCTGCCATGTCAATCTAATCTGCCCAGAGCCTTCAGAGTCAGTTCTGCTGGCCTTTTTACCATCGTCTCCATAATAAATAGCTTTGTTTCTTTAACCAATCAGATTTCAAATTCGCCTCACAAGTGTCCTCTGATTGGTTGGTCAGAGGAAAACTGTTACAGCCAAGTTCGACTGGCAAAACACGTGTGTAGCTCTGCACACATTAATACATCTGAGTTAGACTTTTTTACGCCTACGGAGGAAGAGAAATTGATTAAAAGGTGGATTAAGTCAGGTAAGTCCTCACTGAAGGCCCAGGTATCAAATGCATGGCCCTACCGGAAGACTGGATAGATACATGGGTGATAAACCATTTATTGTTTTGTAGGTAAGTAGCAAAAGTTTGTAGTCGGTTCAGGTATCCAGTGTAGAGACGATAAAATTAGGGTTATATGATTATATTTTCTCGACCTTGTAAGAACTCTGGCTGCTGCATTCTGGACTAACTGTAGCTTGTTTATTAATGATGCAGGACATCCACCTAATAATGCATTACAATAGTCCAGTCTGGAGGTCATGAAGGTCATGGAGGTCATCCAAGTTCAAGTGGATTGAAAATTCCATGTTCCCATATTTTATGATTTTTGAGAGACACATACATGTTTTTTTGTCCCTATGCAACAAATTTGGTTGGACAAATACTGTATATAACCAAACAAATATATACATTTCTATTTATTCCACTTTATTTTTATTGTAAATTCCTCCCTTAACATGAATAACAGCTTTACACAATTCTGGGTATCTGGGCAGGTAATTTATATACAGAGAGAGAGACATTTCACATATGGAGGTGAAAACCATTTTACTAAAGCAACAAACCCAGTTAAGACTCCAAACCTCTACACTACAACCACAACTGTGCAGCTACAACATCTGGAGCAGTTCAGAATCAATATTTGTGTAATAACATGACAAAAACACTAAAATGTAAATAAAATACAACCTATTCACCAGAGATGCAGACTCATAATGTGCAGCGCTCCTCAGAGGCTGTGATCCAGTGGTACTGCTCAAATTCACTGGTCTGGAAGTGTAGAACAAACCCTTTCCTGGGCTGAGACACGCTAGCTAGCTTCGGGGTTGGCCGACCTCCTCACCATGTCTAGCTTTTCTTCAAAATTGATTTTTAAATATGTCCGAGACCAAATCAATTTCTCTTCCTCCATAGGCGTGAAAAAGTCTAACTCAGATGTTTAAACAGTTAGATTTCCACTCCGAGGCCTTCTAGAAGGCGTCCTATAATGTCTGCATTTTTACGCCTTTTGATTGGACGGTCAGAGAGCGCACTAGTCAGAGCTCATAATCCACATCCGTAGCAAACTGCACAAGCTCGAATAAAGAAGGAAATCTAAACGCATTTCAAATGCTAACTTTACAAGTTTTAGAATTAGCAGGTGAGTAAATAAAGAAAAAATGTGATGAAAATTAAATAAAATTAGAGATAAAAAAATTAAAAAGTACTTGATTTGATTCTCTCGTGCTTTTCCCACCACACGAGTCTGAATCAAACGCTCACAGACGGTAATGTCCAAAACCGTCAGATCTGGAGAGACACATTAGGTTATACAACACGACATGGTGATGTCATGCTTTGATGTATTTTTCCAAAGACTATGTGAAGCTTCACGGCTGGAGAAATGCGTGTTCTGCTTTTCCTCTCTTCCCGACTGTTTTACAGAAACTGTGTGATGAATCTCATCGAGATCTTGTCCAGACTTTAAACATCAAAGCAAACAGGCTGAAATAAGATAATCTTATTTTTGCTGAAATAAGGTAAAAAGACACACACACACCAAAAATAACCTTAAAATGGCCACATACACTTTTATACTACACAAGAGGTTTTCCTCATCTTTCAGTGAAAAGAGAACAAGATTTCACTGCTAAAACGGCTTTTAATTGACCAGGTGTGAAAACTTTATATTCATTAGCTCAGGCTAATCCGGAATAATTATAAAGTGAAAATGCCATTAACTGTGAGGCATGGACTCAGCTGGTCATCTGTACAATCGAGAGAGAGAGAGAGAGAGAGAGAGAGAGAGAGAGAGAGAGAGAGAGAGAGAGAGAAAAAGCTGAGACATTGTGTTAAGGTGCATTGAGAAAAAAAATTCAATCACTCGATGAAAAAACATCCATTTTAATCGATTTTTAAATCATTCGTTTTTCATTTTTCTTTTCTTGCTTAACTTTGATACTTCAAATAACAGTTTTTTTTCCTCCTACTTCATATTTAGTTGGGAATTTCTCCTGTACTTCTTTTGACAAAGTAGGTGTGCAGGAAAATCCATCACACTGAGAAAACGATGCTCACTGTTGCATCAGTTAGTAGGTCAGTGGTTAGGGCCCTGGGTTACTGATCGGAAGGGCAAGCTGCCACTTTTGGGGTCCCTGAGCAGGGCCATTAACCTTCAGTGCTCCAGCTGCCTCTAAACTACAGCTTCCTAGCATCGCTGGTATATGTGAAGAAAGATTTTCTCTGCCCTGTGATGTACATGACTACAAGTATAAAGCACCGAGAGAGAGAGAGAGAGAGAGAGAGAGAGAAAGCGAAAGCCGAGGCAATGTGTTCTGGTGCATTAAAAAATTCAGCTGAGCAACTTTCTATCACTAGAACAAAAAATAAAATCCTATACGTCCTATAAGTATAAAAACATGCTTTGAATTCCACATACAGCACTGAATTTAGATTTTTCCTCCAATTCCAGCTTTGCTGCTGTTTAACATTCTGTGCTTGTAACCTCAAACCTGTAAATTCTAATCCCAGCACCTCCAGAGAAGCCTTCAACAATCCAGGCTAACCCTCAACACCTTCACTCTGTGTTTCATTCGGTTTGTGTTGCTCTCTTGTAATCGCTGTAGCTACTAATCAAGAAATCAATAACCTCTCAAATGGTAAGGACCAGGGGACAAATCACTGAGAAATGCCAAGATATTGACAAACTCTCAATCATCAAGAAACCAGAGCACAAACTAACAACTTACTAAAAATCAAAATACCAAGAAATATTTCAACAACCTCCTGAAAATCTAGAAACCAAGAGACAGACCAATGACCTCATAAACATCATAAACAACCAGGAGAGAAACCAACAATCTCCTTAACATCTAGAAACCAGGAGACAGACCAACAATTCCCAAACTTCAAGAAACTAGAAGAAAGATCAACAACCTCCAGAATATCAAGAAAACAGGTGACCTTCCTAAAAATCTAGAAACCAGGAGACAGAATAATAACCTCCTAAACATCATGAACCCAGGAGACAAAACAACTTATTAAACATCATGAAACCAAGCGACAGACCAACAACCTCCTGAACATCATGAAACCAGGAGAAAGATCAACAACCTCCAAAATATCAAGAAAACAGGAGACAGATAATAACCTCTTGAACATCATGAAACCAGGAGACAGAATAATAACCTCTTGAACATCGTGAAACCAGGAGACAGAACAACCTCCTGAACATCACGAAACCAAAAGAAAGAATAACAACCTCAAAAATATGTAGAAACCAGGAAACAGCCTGAAAATCACTAAAATGTCAAGAAAGCAGGAGACAGAACAGCAGCCTCTAAAATATGTAGAAACCAGTAAACAGACCAAGAATCTGCCAAACATCTAGAAAGCAGGAGGAACAGCAACAATCTTCCAAATATCAGGAAACCAAGGGACAGACCAAAATTCTGCCAAAAAAACACAGAAACCAGGAAACATTCCAACAAAACGAGTCTTGAAAGCACCTGGTACAGTTCTATTCTTTGAGAACCAAACCCTGACTGATGTCTATCCAGAACTTGATCCCGTACTTGTTTCATAGATGAAGTTATACAGCAACGGGGTAAATACTTATGCACCTTTTATGCTTTTACGCCTCAGTACCGTGGGTTATTATGTGCCGATCCGTTTCAGTTCCAGATTTCCGAACAGACAAAAAGAAATGAATTTGTGTCCGGTGTGATAAATGAGCTTCAGCCGTTCTCACAATAGCAGTCGCAGTGCATTGTGGGATGAAACTAAGGCGTCGGGGATATTCTCCACTGCACCGGGTGGCAGTGTTTATTAAACAGCGCAGGTTCTGGTCACAGAGCCAGAAAACAGCACGCAGTCCAGTCACTCGGTGTGGATTTTATTCGCAGTGTTACACTTGCCTAGAAATTTTGGAAAATTAGCGACGTCTGAAGAAAAAAAAAACGTGCTAACTATTACATTTTTTGATTAGATGAATTAGAAAATCAGATAAAGGTGCTGGTTGGATAAAGTTTTCAAGAAATTTCAAGATTTATAATTATCTATACACAGCCGAGTATACAGTCGTCCCCCGTCTATCGCGGGTGTTACGTACCAAAACCTACCGCGAAACACAGATTTCCGCGCTAAACGTACGCCATTTTTTTTATTGTTTAAGCCATAAATCCTCCTCCAACACTCTTCAAACACACACACAAAACATTTGCAAGAATATAGCAAGATGAATTTTGCGTAAATTGTGTAGAAATATAATTTATAGTGAGTAGTGTATTACAGTACAGTACTGTAGCGTAGCCTATGCATAGTTTCTCTGCTTGTTTATTGGTTGAAGTGTCCTATGATGTCAAAAAAGGGGGCGGGGTTAACCATACACTTCACTGCTTTCTTTATTTTCATTGGCTACATTTGCCTACGAAAGAAGGGGGTGTCCATGATGAGTCGTAACTTCTTGCCAAAGTTCTAAAGCACCATGAAAATGGTACCATCTCTACTTTGAGTTTGAAGATAATTAACAGTTATTATTATTATTATTATTATGTTAGAGCTCTTATTCTGTAATCAATTCTAAAAAAAAAAAAAGAAGTAAGTTAAATTTTGAATTGAATTTAGAATTTTTTTAATTTACCATACACTAAAAAACTTATAGGGAATTGTTTTTATGGAGTTTCATGTTGAAATAACGACATTAATCAATAAAAAAACATAATTATTCATTATAAAATGAAGTAAAATGTTAATACGGTACAGTACTGTATACATAAAATAGCATTTTTGTTTATCGAGTTTTTTCATTTATAGCGTTTGGTTTTAGAATGTAACCATCGCGATAAATGGGGGATACTGAATCGATAAAAAGGATACTCATATATATTGCACATTTTGCTGAAATGTTTTTCTGAGTTTCTTGGAGAAACTGGAGCCAATTAACATTCAGGATTTTATTTTCCTTTATTAGTGACCCAATTCTGGTAAAAATGTAGCTACTTTCATTGCCGAGGCTTTCTCCTTGTAAAGCAGCATTATCGGCTCAAAGGCCGAACGATTCCGAACTCGCTCTTATAAACTCTCCTCTTCTCTGCCTGAGTGAAAACGAGAGAAGAGAAGCTTCGGCAAAAATCCCAGCACGAGCCGTAATCAGCTGCATGAGAACTCGATCCGGTGCGTCATCCCTCCTGCCTTAATACGCCATCAGTATTCAAGGTGCATGCAGAGATTTACTCAGGTATTAATTCTCATACATCGGTGTCTCCTTCACACTCACGCTCTCGTAACATCTCGGTTTAAACTACACCACTGCTGTTTCTGCTCCGTTCTCCACGTACCGTAAACGTGGCTGATCAGCCGTATCGCTCCTGCTTAACTCTCTGAGCTTTGTCATGGTGATGAATGGAATGTGCCAGTGTTCTGCTTACAGGCTTGAGAACATTTATCTATAGGTGGAGGTGGATCTTCCAATTGTCTATGGTTTCCTCAAACATTACCTGAACAATGTGATCCGGTGCTCCAATGCAATCCTGCTGAAAAGGACAATGCTACGTAGAGGTGTAGCGGTGTAGAGAGGTGGAACTGCAGGGGAACTGGAGTGATGTTTGGGTAGGTGGTAACCTGTTCCTGTGAACAAAGCCAGTGCCTTATAGAGCTGCTTTTCATGAGTTGGAAGATGTGCAAGATCTTCTGCTATAGAGCTCCAACCCTACTGAATGACACAAATGAATGTGAACGCTGACTGAACACCCTCGTGCCTCAACGAATCTCCACAAAAAGTAGACGGACGGACGGACGGACGGACGGACGGACGGACGGACAGACAGACAGACAGACAGACAGTAGGGGAGTAACAGTACACGCATTCGTACAGATATTTTTCAGGATAGGGGTTTCGGTTCTATACACACTGGTACCGAACGCAATCCTTTTTAAGTGCAGAAGATCGTTAAATTCCCTCACAGATGTATAAAATCGCCTATTTCAAAACTAATGTTTTAAACTTGAAAACATACACAACAATGCCAGGGGTATAAAAATAGAAGGATATAGAGTAGTGTAGTGTCGCTCCATACCTTAAATAACACATTTGTTTGCACATGCATGAAAACGCTAAAGAATCAATAGCGCTAACGTTAGCTGCTAACCAGGAAGTGGCTAGCGCTAGAGAATCAAAATTAAATTTTTTGTACTTTCTATTTCACTGCAAGATGTATCCTGCATATAACTGTTTGTGACAAATAAATAAAATGTAATCTTGAATCCATAGCTTTCGATTCTTTTGCGTTTTATGTCCAGCTTCGAAACTTTCTCTTAAAATCCTGACACTTCCACGTATCGAGTAAGTAAAAGAATGAAGGATGGAAGGAATGAAGACATTTGTTAAAGTCTAAAGTATTACAAGTAAAACACACACTTACATACACCTCTGTATTACCATAATGGGTCAAACATATGTAAACTATGTAATTACATTTGATCCAATTATTTAATTTTATTGAATCAATTTAATGTATTACTCCATTGAATTAATATAATAAAAAAGTGTATTGCATTAATTTTATTTTATTATTATAAAATATTCTTTTATATATCATTTAACCAAGCAGGTATTTTTATTTGAAATTGTTTAAAAATGTAAACTGTTCAAAAATGTTGATCACGAATATTAATAATAAACTGCAAAGCATGAATTTTGTGCACTGTTATACCCCTGATGATAGATAGATAGATAGATAGATAGATAGATAGATAGATAGATAGATAGATAGATAGATAGATAGATAGATGATAGATAGATAGATAGATAGATAGATAGATAGATAGATAGATAGATAGATAGATAGATAGATAGATAGATAGATAGATAGATAGATAATAAATACACTTCTCTCTGATTGGCCGAGAGGAAACAATGTTCATAAACAGGTCAAACTTGGTCTACGTCTGTTGCGGCAGCTGTAGTTAAGATGTTAATCTTCCGATCAGATGGTCGTGAGTTCAAATCCCAGCAGCACCAAGCTTTCACGGCTGCGCCCCAGAGCGAGGCCCTTAACCCTCAGCTGCTTAGACACCCACGATGTTTCTTCTGTCTTCTTTGGTGAAAAATGTTCAGTGGAAAAGCCTCTAGTGTTTGTGTTTCAGAAAAGCTCTCAAGCTCAAACTTCTTTTGAAAAATCGAGCTGTCAATCATTCGAGGACCATAAATGATGTACACTTCTATGATTTAAAGCTTCAATAGATTTAGAATAGAATAGAAGAGTGAAGAAGATTGTTTTACTGGTAAATAGGCAAATATTCGAGCCCTTTCTGAAAAGTGACATCTCTGCTATTAAAAACTACAATTTGACAAGATGATTTCTTGTTCCTTTTATGAGTTAAAGAACACGGACGCAAAAAGTTGAGAATCCGCTCCGTGCAGCTACGTACGTGACGCACGTCTGTCCATTTTTTATACAAGGGTTTGCCAAATCATTTGGTAAATGAAGCAAGGTACGGTGTGCACACGGCCAAGTCTATATGAGATAATGAAAAACTCAATATGATTAATGAAGACTTCGGTGTGCAGTTTGCTTTTCCAACACACCCAATTTAACACTCCGCTTCTGTCCTGTTTATAGATTTTAAAATGAATCAAGTGTGCTGAAGCAGAATAAGCAAAAATAAAAATGTTACAATTTAACAACAAAAGTATTGGGACAGCTGATATTTTCCAGGCGTTTGTGCTTCTGACTCAATAAAAAATTTGGATGCAGAAGCTGAGATTTTCCTTTCACTTGAACTTGGAGTCCCAAAACCTCCTGCACACAAAATAAACTCCAGCTCCATGAAGATATGCTTTGTTTAATTTGTAATATGTGGAAAATCTCCTGCTATGGAGCTTCAACACCTTTTGGAAGAATGTGAACGTTGACTGCACCCCAGACCTCCTTACTCCTACCATTAGTACCCAACTGTACAAACTTTACTAACACCATCAGTACACAACTTTACTAACTTTACTAACACCATCAGTACCCGACTTTACTAACTTTACTAACACCATCAGTACCCGACTTTACTAACTTTACTAACACCATCAGTACCCGACTTTACTAACTTTACTAACACCATCAGTACACAACTTTACTAACTTTACTAACACCATCAGTACCCGACTTTACTAACTTTACTAACACCATCAGTACCGACTTTACTAACTTTACTAACACCATCAGTACACGACTTTACTAACTTTACTAACACCATCAGTACACAACTTTACTAACTTTACTAACACCATCAGTACACAACTTTACTGACTTTACTAACACCATCAGTACACAACTTTACTGACTTTACTAACTTTACTAACACCATCAGTACCCGACTTTACTAACTTTACTAACACCATCAGTACCGACTTTACTAACTTTACTAACACCATCAGTACCCAACTTTACTGACTTTACTAACTTTACTAACACCATCAGTACCCGACTTTACTAACTTTACTAACACCATCAGTACACGACTTTACTTACTTTACTAACACCATCAGTACACAACTTTACTGACTTTACTAACACCATCAGTACACAACTTTACTGACTTTACTAACTTTACTAACACCATCAGTACCGACTTTACTAACTTTACTAACACCATCAGTACCGACTTTACCAACTTTACTAACACCATCAGTATCTGACTTTACTAACTTTACTAACACCATCAGTACACAACTTTACTGACTTTACTAACACCATCAGTACACAACTTTACTGACTTTACTAACTCTACTAACACCATCAGTACCCGACTTTACTAACTTTACTAACACCATCAGTACCTGACTTTACTAACTCTACTAACACCATCAGTACCCGACTTTACTAACTTTACTAACACCATCAGTACCGACTTTACTAACTTTACTAACACCATCAGTACCCAACTTTACTGACTTTACTAACACCATCAGTACACAACTTTACTGACTTTACTAACTTTACTAACACCATCAGTACCCGACTTTACTAACTTTACTAACACCATCAGTACCCGACTTTACTAACTTTACTAACACCATCAGTACCCGACTTTACCAACTTTACTAACACCATCAGTATCTGACTTTACTAACTTTACTGACTTTACTAACACCATCAGTACACAACTTTACTGACTTTACTAACACCATCAGTACACAACTTTACTGACTTTACTAACTCTACTAACACCATCAGTACGACTTTACTAACTTTACTAACACCATCAGTACCCGACTTTACTAACTTTACTAACACCATCAGTACCCGACTTTACTAACTTTACTAACACCATCAGTACACGACTTTACTAACTTTACTAACACCATCAGTACACGACTTTACTAACTTTACTAACACCATCAGTACACAACTTTACTAACTTTATTAACACCATCAGTACACAACTTTACTGACTTTACTAACTTTACTAACACCATCAGTACCCGACTTTACTAACTTTACTAACACCATCAGTACCCGACTTTACTAACTTTACTAACACCATCAGTACCGACTTTACTAACTTTACTAACACCATCAGTACGACTTTACTAACTTTACTAACACCATCAGTACACGACTTTACTTACTTTACTAACACCATCAGTACACAACTTTACTGACTTTACTAACACCATCAGTACACAACTTTACTGACTTTACTAACTTTACTAACACCATCAGTACCGACTTTACTAACTTTACTAACACCATCAGTACCGACTTTACCAACTTTACTAACACCATCAGTATCTGACTTTACTAACTTTACTAACACCATCAGTACACAACTTTACTGACTTTACTAACACCATCAGTACACAACTTTACTGACTTTACTAACTCTACTAACACCATCAGTACCGACTTTACTAACTTTACTAACACCATCAGTACCTGACTTTACTAACTCTACTAACACCATCAGTACCGACTTTACTAACTTTACTAACACCATCAGTACCCAACTTTACTAACTTTACTAACACCATCAGTACCCAACTTTACTGACTTTACTAACACCATCAGTACACAACTTTACTGACTTTACTAACTTTACTAACACCATCAGTACCCGACTTTACTAACTTTACTAACACCATCAGTACCGACTTTACTAACTTTATTAACACCATCAGTACCCGACTTTACCAACTTTACTAACACCATCAGTATCTGACTTTACTAACTTTACTGACTTTACTAACACCATCAGTACACAACTTTACTGACTTTACTAACACCATCAGTACACAACTTTACTGACTTTACTAACTCTACTAACACCATCAGTACCCGACTTTACTAACTTTACTAACACCATCAGTACCGACTTTACTAACTTTACTAACACCATCAGTACCCAACTTTACTAACTTTACTAACACCATCAGTACCCAACTTTACTGACTTTACTAACACCATCAGTACACAACTTTACTGACTTTACTAACTTTACTAACACCATCAGTACCCGACTTTACTAACTTTACTAACACCATCAGTACCCGACTTTACTAACTTTACTAACACCATCAGTACCCGACTTTACCAACTTTACTAACACCATCAGTATCTGACTTTACTAACTTTACTGACTTTACTAACACCATCAGTACACAACTTTACTGACTTTACTAACACCATCAGTACACAACTTTACTGACTTTACTAACTCTACTAACACCATCAGTACCCGACTTTACTAACTTTACTAACACCATCAGTACCCGACTTTACTAACTTTACTAACACCATCAGTACCCAACTTTACTAACTTTACTAACACCATCAGTACCCAACTTTACTGACTTTACTAACACCATCAGTACACAACTTTACTGACTTTACTAACTTTACTAACACCATCAGTACCCGACTTTACTAACTTTACTAACACCATCAGTACCGACTTTACTAACTTTACTAACACCATCAGTACCCAACTTTACTAACTTTACTAACACCATCAGTACCCAACTTTACTGACTTTACTAACACCATCAGTACACAACTTTACTGACTTTACTAACTTTACTAACACCATCAGTACCCGACTTTACTAACTTTACTAACACCATCAGTACCCGACTTTACCAACTTTACTAACACCATCAGTATCTGACTTTACTAACTTTACTGACTTTACTAACACCATCAGTACACAACTTTACTGACTTTACTAACACCATCAGTACACAACTTTACTGACTTTACTAACTCTACTAACACCATCAGTACCCGACTTTACTAACTTTACTAACACCATCAGTACCCGACTTTACTAACTTTACTAACACCATCCTAACTTTACTAACACCATCAGTACCCGACTTTAACTTTACTAACACCATCAATACCTGACTTTTCTAACTTTACTAACACCAGCAGTACCCGACTTTACTACATTTACTAACAGCATCAGTGAAGTTAGTAAAGTCGGGTACTGATGGTTTACAGCATTCCTGACACTAAATAAATATAAGGCCTATAGGGAATGTAAATAAATGTAGGATGGGATGTTTAAAAAAATCCACATACCAGTTTTATACTCAGGTGTTTTGAATACTGTAGTTACAGTCATTTCCCTACACTTTATAGTAGACGATTTAACATTTTGGAACATGTATTTGTCAAATGCATTTCTCCTCCACTTGTTTGCTCATTACTAAACAATAAGCAGTTTGTGTGTGAGTAAGTGTGTGAATGATCTACTTTGATTATCCTCCACCAAGCTGCATGCCAAAATCATCCCACTCTGCTCTCAAACTGCTCTGAGTTGTTAAGTAACCTGAAATAGGCCTGTTTATCTGACATGACACACTCTTCTGTATTGTAATGATCATCACATAGCTGAAAACACCTACAGTGGCAGCCGGTTCAGAAATCCTCAGCATATTTAGTAACAGGGAAATGGAGTTATGTTGATCATCGCTTCTGCTGATTGGTTTCGACCTTAATGGCGTCACAACACTTGATATGTTCAAATAGTAGTCAGTGGAGAATAGAGGTGTGAAAAAATCACAGACCAGGATTAAGAATGTATAAGATTATTAAGAAGATGTAGACACTTGGCCAGTTTGCATCACTTGTGTAATGTCAAACTGGTTTCATTGGGTTCAATGTTCTTCACTGGTGTTCTTAGCATGCTTATGACATCCTATATCAATAGAGCGTGCCGATGAAAATCTATATTTATAGAGCGTGGATGAAATTCTATATTAATAAATTGTGCCAATGAAATTCTATATTAATAGATCGTGCTGATGAAATTCTATAATAATAAAGCGTGCTAATCAAATTCTATATTAATAGAGCGTGCTGATGAAATTCTATATTAATAAAGCGTGCTAATCAAATTCTATATTAATAGAGCGTGCTGATGACGTTTTGTATTAACAGAGCATGCCGATGACATACTATATTGATAGAATGTGCCGATGACACATTAATAGAGCGTGGCGAAAACATACTATATTAATAGAGCGTGCTGATGAAATTCTATTTTAATAGAGCATGGCAACGAAATTCTATATTAATAGCGCGTGCCAATCAAATTCTATATTAATAGAGCGTGCCGATAATGTTTTATACTAAAAGATCATGTCAATACTGTTTTTCCCCCTATGCCAACTATCATCATACAGTCTTTATACAGGTTATACTCAAGTTTATCAGCTCATCTCGCATGTGATTTGTACTGATCTTATAAGATTAACAAAATCACAGTCTGTAGAAGTCTACAGGTTTGTGCATTTTAAGAAAACTCCTAAATATTCTTTTGACCCTGACCCTCATGACTATCTATTTGATAGTGCTTTGAATAAAAGCCTTTTTGAAACAAACACCGGGTGTTTTTTTCCACTTGAATCGCTCTGAGTCATAATGTGATAAAGTTTATGACGGTGTACAACGTTATGACGAGTAGGCATGATGTATTTTTATTCTCTCCCTCACCCGAGCATTCCTGCTAACTTTAAAAAGAACTCCATGAAAACCAGAGACTTTTCCACAAACATTAGATTTTTTATTCATAATCCATGAGACAGCCATCGATCAAATATATTACAAACGGAGAGTAAAGTGAGATGCAGGATATGAGATTTGTAATAATGAAGCAGCTCGGAGAAAATAAAGAACAGAGTCGAACCGAAAAACAAAGTCATTAAAAATCAGGGAGACGAAGACGAAAAGATAACAGCAAGAGGCTTTCGGTTTTCATAACCTTTAACAAGTAAAGATCTTAAGAAATATCACAGTCAGCACTGCTTTATATTTACACACATATTCAAAGTAACACTGTAACTGTGACAGATTCAACTCAACTACACACTGAGCACTATACTCTACTATACTCCACTAGACTCCACTATACTGCACTTCACTTTATTACACTCTGCTACACTCCATTATTCTCCACTGTACTCCACAATAATCTATTATACTCCACTATATTATACTCCATTACACTCCATTATACTCCAGTATACTCCATTATACTGCTTTAAACTCCATTACACTTCACTATATTCTACTTTACTTCACTACACTCAATTATTATCCACTATACTCCACTATATTATATTATATTCCACTCCACTATACTCCATTATTCTCCACTATACTGCACTAAACTCCATTACACTCTGCTACACTCCATTATTCTCCACAATACTCCACAATACTCTATTCTACTCCATTATTCTCCACTATACTGCACTAAACTCCATTACACTCTGCTACACTCCGTTATTCTCCACAATACTCCACAATACTCTATTCTACTCCATTATACTCCATTATTCTCCACTATACTGCACTAAACTCCATTACACTCTGCTACACTCCATTATTCTCCACAATACTCCACAATACTCTATTCTACTCCATTATTCTCCACTATACTGCACTAAACTCCATTACACTCTGCTACACTCCATTATTCTCCACAATACTCCACAATACTCTATTCTACTCCATTATTCTCCACTATACTGCACTAAACTCCATTACACTCTGCTACACTCCATTATTCTCCACAATACTCCACAATACTCTATTCTACTCCATTATACTCCATTATTCTCCACTATACTGCACTAAACTCCATTACACTCTGCTACACTCCATTATTCTCCACAATACTCCACAATACTCTATTCTACTCCATTATTCTCCACTATACTGCACTAAACTCCATTACACTCTACACTCCATTATTCTCCACAATACTCCACAATACTCTATTCTACTCCATTATTCTCCACTATACTGCACTAAACTCCATTACACTCTGCTACACCGTTATTCTCCACAATACTCCACAATACTCTATTCTACTCCATTATACTCCATTATTCTCCACTATACTGCACTAAACTCCATTACACTCTGCTACACTCCATTATTCTCCACAATACTCTATTCTACTCCATTATTCTACACTATACTGCACTAAACTCCATTACACTTCACTATACTCTACTCCACTACACTCCATTACTATCCACTATACTACATCGTACTCCACAATAATTTGTCATACTCTAAAATATAATACTCTATTACACTCCATTATACTACAGTATACTCCATTATTCTTTACTATACTCTACTTTACTGCTCTAAACTCCATTACACTCCACTAGACTAGACTACAATCCATTATTCTCCACTAGACTACATTGTACTCCACAATAATCTATTATACGACACTATATTATACTTTATTAGACTCTATTATACTCCAGTATATTCATTATTCTCCACTATACTCTACTGTTCTAAACTCCAGTTCACTTCACTATACTCTACTTTACTCCACTACATTATTCTCCATTATACTTCATTGTACTCCACAATAATTAATTATTCTCCATTATACTCCATTATTCTCCACTATACTTTATTTTACTTTACAGTAATCCGTTATACTCCACTTTACATCTTTAATCTTCACTTTACTCCTCTATACTCTACTATTCTCCAGTTTATTCCACTATTTTATACTTATTATACTCTACTATACTCTATGTTACTTCACTATACTTCATTATTCTTGACTGTACTCCACAATACATTTAAATTTATAGCATTTATCAGATGCCTGTGTCTCTATCAATGAATAAATCTACACTGGTGCGCTGGATTACAACTCTGCTGAGGGTAAGTGAAGCAAACTTGAAAAGTGTTAGTGTAAGTGTTTCAGGAAGAGGTTGGTCTTCACCCATCGCTTCAAGGACTTCGCTGTTCAGACATCTAGGGGAACCAGAACAGAAATGAGCTTTAAAGTATACTTACCTTTTCCCCTGAGAGAAGATGGTACCAGTTGAGCAGTGCTGGAGGATCTCAGACAGCGTAATGCGGTGTGAGGAGTGATGAGGGCTCTGAGGCAAGATGGTGCTGGTCCATTTTTTGTCTTGTAGGCAAAAAACAATGTTTTGAATTTGAAATGTGCAGCTATTGGAAGCCAGTTGGGGAACGCAGCAGTGGGGTGGTCTTGGAGAACTTGAGCAGCTTGAACACACTCTTGCCACTGTGTTTTGGATCATTTAGTGGATATACTATGCTTCACTATTTTCCATTATACTTCATTATACTCCACTACATTTCACTTTACTCCTCTAATCTGTTATTGTTCACTATACTCAATTATACTCCACTACACCCCACTCTAATCCGTTTTAGTCCACTATACTTCACTACACCCCACTCTAATATGTTTTAGTCCACTATACTCCACTCCACTCTAATCCGTTTTAGTCCACTACACTCCACTCTAATCTGTTATAGTCCACTATACTCCACTTTAATACATTATAGTCCACTCCACTCCACTCCGTTATACTCCACTTCAATCCACTTGAATCTTTTATACTCCACTCCACTTTAATCTGCTACAGTCCACTACAATTCACTCCTATCCATTATAGTCTACTGTACTCCACTATACTTAATTATACTCCACTATACTTCATTACACTTTACTCTAATCTGTTTTAGTCCACTATACTCCACTACACTCCACTATACCTCACTTTACTTCCTGTATATATTATACTAGACAATATTCCATTATACGCCATTATACCCCACTATATACTCCATTATAATCCACTATACTCTATTACACTCCTCTATACTCTATTATACTCCAGTAAAAACTTCTGGGTTGTATATTTAAAAATGGTTAAATAATATTGATCAGTTCTAGATTTGCAGATACTTCATTGTAGGGTTCTGTACAGAATGCTGAGCTGCTCTAGATTAAGGAATGCACAGACGTAGGATTATACACAAAATCTTAAGGATTTATTGATCCAGACACTTTTAACATTTATTTAGAAGCACTCATTTGTTGTGGTCCTGCATGGAACCTTTGGGGCTTCAACAATCGAAAAAGCTTAGAAAGTAACATATATACTACAACACAGTGAAATTCCTTCTTCACATATCCCAGGGAATGTTAGAGAACTGGGGTCCGAGTGCAGGGTCAACCAGGATACATTGCCCCTGGAGCTGAGAGAATTAGGGGCCTTGCTAAAGGGCCCCACATAGGCTGCTTGATCCAACAACATTTCAATTAGCTGTATTGTTCCATACAGTTTCTTTTACAGTTTCTATATTTAGAAATCCTCAGTGGTTAGGGTTCTGCATGGAACCTTTAGGCTTCCAAATTTGGAAATGCTCCATTGGTAGGGTTCTTTATAAACTTTAGGCCTTTTACAGTTAGTAATGCTCCAGTGGCTCTGTGTAAAACCTTTAAGAAATGCTCAGATTCAAGTTTGCACACAGAAACTTCAGGAATCTCGATTTGGAACAGTATGATGCAGTAAAGATCAGGAGTCAGGTCAGGGTTAATATGATGTGCTGTTACATTACGAAGCAACTTTATTAATGAGCAAATCAATTCATGCTGAAAATGAAATTCTAGTTTACAGCAGATTTAGAACAACAGTAACTATGCACTGTCCAAAACAAAATGTCTGTGTTCCACAGAGTACCCAAGTTCATGCAGCAATTGGTTCTTGCGCTCGGACGTGGACGCTGGGTAAGCAGAACCATGTGGGAGGAAGCTCTCGGCTCGTGCCGTCGTCCTGGAACTTGATGTTCAGGTAGAAATCGCCGGTGTAAAGGAACAGCAACGCACCAGCACAGGTCGAGTTTCCTGCTGGACTCACCTGCACAGGAGAACAGAGGAACACAAACATGAGGACTGCTAGTGAAGTGGGTGTGGCCTCTCTACCTGTCAGTCTCGGTGAAGGAGGTGTGGCCTCTGTACCTGTCAGTCTCAGTGAAGGAGGTGTGGCCTCTGTACCTGTCAGTCTCAGTGAAGGAGGTGTGGCCTCTGTACCTGTCAGTCTTATTGATGGAGGCATGGCCTTTTTACCTGTCAGTCACAGTGACAGAGGTGTGGCCTCTGTATCTGTCAGTCACAGTGAAAGAGGTGTGGCCTCTGCACTTGTTAGTCTCAGTGAAGGAAGTGTGGCCTCTGTACCTGTCAGTCTTATTGATGGAGGCATGGCCTTTGTACCTGTCAGTCTCAGTGAAGGAAGTGTGGCCTCTGCATCGGTCAGTCACAATGAAGGAGGTGTGGCCTTTGTACCTGTCAGTCACAGTAAAAGAAGTGTGGCCTCTGTACCTGTCAGTCTCAGTGAAGGAGGTGTGGCCTCTGTACCTGTCAGTCTCAGTGAAGGAGGTGTGGCCTCTGTACCTGTCAGTCTCAGTGAAGGAGATATGGCCTCTGTACCTGTCATTCTTATTGATGGAGACGTGGCCTCTATCGGGTATATCAGTCCCTTTACGAAATGTCTTTGATTATTTAATAAAACAGATCTTTTTTTTCTTTGTACTTGTCAGTTCTTGTTTTGCATTCTCACACGTGCTGCGAGCTGTGTTTTGTAAACGCTCCAAAAGGTGCTGCATAAATAAAATAATTGTTATTCTAATTAAACACAACGGTCCTGATCACGGCATTAACAGCACACAGTAAAGGCCAGTTGCCAAATATCATATCCTCCAGCCAGAAGGCTCGCGCATGCTTATTTAATTCTGCTGCATGAATACAATCTCTAATGAGACACGCCCGGTCCGGCTCAGTGCTCAGAGATAACGGACCATAATCAGAGGCTTTCATCTGGAACCGGATGAGCGTTTGGCTGGAGTCTACATATCGGTCCCAGCTCAGACGGAGAGTCGGTGCGCAGTGTCATTTAATGTTCTCCTAACTCTGGACCTGCTCGGGTCATTAAAGGTTTAATGATGATAAGCCGATGATGCAGTAGCCAGAGTTTAGTGGTTTCAAGTTCTTGGCTAAGGTTCATATGGCAGGATGAGCGGATTCTTATGTTAAGGTTTTTTCAAATGTTGTTTAAATGTTGTTTATATTAATTTTTTTTTTTATGCCCCATTCCACATTTGTCTTTATTTTACTATCATAATAAGCTCCACTCTTCCACAGGATTTTGTAGAGATTTTTGTGGAGATTTATTCAGCTACAAGGGTGTTAGTCAGGTACTGATGTAGGTGAGAAGTCATGGGGTGCAGCGTTCACATCATCCCAAATGTGTTTAAAGCTTTACAGCAGGAGATCTTCCACATCTTCCATGGAAAGCAGATCTTCATGGAGCTGGCTTTGGCTACATCAACACAAATCCATATAAATTTGAAAACAATGTTTTGGTCTAAAATACGGTCCCACATTTTCATTTTTGATCGTTTCCCAAAAGTTTTTCATCCACTCTGAAACATCAGAGAATGTTCTCATCCCTGGACTGTACAAGACCTGTGTCATTTCCACCTTCCGTTTATTAACTTTACGAAAGCCTCCGTTTTCACGCTGCGACATGAAAAAAACGGCGTCCAGTTATGAGAGCATTTTCAAAAAGCTACATTTTTCTTTGACTGGTGTGACATCAGTGTGGACATCGCCTTTGTGCACTTGCCATGCTGGAACAGATTTGGGTCCCCAAGTTTGAGTGAAGGAAAAATGTTCATGCTAACGTCCTATACAATTGTGTGCCTCCTGTACAAGTTTGTGTGAACAGATTGGCCATGAACAACGTATGGGTGGAACATTTGGGTGTCCGAATACTTTTGGAAGCACAGTGTTAGTCAGAAGCCATTTTTCATGCTCTATTTATTATCTTGTTTGCACAGTACATGTGATGTGTGTGTGTGTGTGTGTGTGTGTGTGTGCGTGTGTGTGTGTGTACCGAATCGATGTAGAAGGAGTTGGATCCGATGAACGTGACAGCTTCCTGCAGCTCGTAGTTCTGCACGCCATTTTGATAGTCCTGGAACGGCACCACCGTGAGGGAGAACGGCCCCACCGCACCCTTACTGCGATTGGTCAGCTTGACTTCCAGCGGCACGGCGTCGCCCACAGTACACTCGGCGACCGCGTCACAGTCGCACGCTTTTCCGTTCACCGCTATGTCTGTGGCAGAAAGAGAAGAAGAGAAAGAGAAATGAGAGAAGAACAAAGATGACGAAAAGATTGAAAAAAAAAGAACTGAGAAATGACATCATCAGGTTTCAAGCAATGTTGAGGGTGTTAACGAAAGCGGTACACACACACACACACCAGTCTATGTTTATAGTGAGCTCATGTCTCTCTGAATCTTGCAGGCTGATCTGTCACATGAGTCCTATCTCCAGGATGGTGCCTGCTGGGAAATCAAGTCCCTCAGGGCCTCAATCAATGACATCGAAATGACAGCCTGCCTCAGAAGACTACAACTCACTGCAGGACAAGGCTTACACACACACACACACACACACACACACACACACACACAGCTCATTCGCAGTCTTTCTTTCTACAGGTGAAGCTTTTGTTCTGAACGTCTATCGTTTGTTCAGCACCGGAGCTGTCCATCTTAATGAATGGGAGCTCTTTAAAGGTCACTCGTCAGTCTCTCCAGAGAGGAATCATGAACACGCTCCTCGGCCATAACGGCCTGGCATTGCTAAAGCCTAGAACGCACGCCACAATTCGAACCCACGCCGGCGCTTCGTCTTCCTATGGGCTTTAAATCGCTGCGATCTAAATTACACACAACACATACTTTTACATCTATAAATACCCCAGAACACACACACACACACACACACACACACACACACACACACACACACATTTTCTTTTACACCTGGTACAGGCTGCTTAGATGAGACACCGTGTCATTTGTTAAATTTAGTTTTTCTGTTGCTAAGAGATGCGCAAATAAGAAATACAACGAGAAGAGCGAGACGGGAAGCGTTCTATTTCTACAGACCAAAAAACGCTGAACAAGGCGGAAAAAAAAGAAAGAAGACAAGTTCACGAGATGGTTGTTCTTATATATTTACACTAAGGAGAAGACATGGGTTCGGAAATTCTTTCAAATTATCCGCACACACACACCCACACACACACAACCAGAATGGTGGAGGGGAAAACAAGACCATGAAGATCTTCCAAAGTCACCACAAAGAGCAACAGCAGTCCAGACCAAATTCTTAATCAGAATGTAATCAATAAAAAGTGACTACACCAGAAACAACGTTGGGCTCTTCTGCATGACGCCGAATCGTACAGGAATATCGACCCTGAAACCGACACTGACAGAAAGACCAATGAAAGTCATCTAAATGAACACCACCAACCAGGAAGCTGACTTAACAGGAACGGAGGTCAAGATGCTTGACTCAAAATCTATTACTAACTGTGATACCAATTAAGATGTTAAATACCAACACTAATGCCACCCAGGATGTTAATAGCAAGTGTAATGCCAAGCAGGAAGTTATTACCAACAGTAATGCCAAATAGGAATTTACTAACATGATATTATGATATTATAACACTAATGCCACCCAAGATGATAACGTGAACAATAATGCCACCCAGGATGATAACGTGAACAGTAATGCCACCCGGGATCATAACGTGAACAGTAATGCCACCCAGGATGATAACGTGAACAGTAATGCCACCCGGGATCATAACATGAACAGTAATGCCACCCAGGATGATAACGTGAACAGTAATGCCACCGGGGATAATAAAGTGAACGGTAATGCCACCCGGGATCATAACGTGAACAGTAATGCCACCGGGGATAATAAAGTGAACAGTAATGCCACCCAGGATGATAAAGTGAACAGTAATGCCACCGGGGATGATAAAGTGAACAGTAATGCCACCGGGGATGATAATGTGAACAGTAATGCCACCGGGGATGATAAAGTGAACAGTAATGCCACTCAGGATGATAAAGTGAACAGTAATGCCACCGGGGATGATAATGTGAACAGTAATGCCACCCAGGATGATAAAGTAAACAGAAATGCCACTCAGGATGATAAAGTGAACAGTAATGCCACCCGGGATGATAAAGTGAACAGTAATGCCACTCAGGATGATAAAGTGAACAGTAATGCCACCGGGGATGATAATGTGAACAGTAATGCCACCGGGGATGATAAAGTGAACAGTAATGCCACCGGGGATGATAAAGTAAACAGTAATGCCACCCTGGATGATAAAGTAAACAGTAATGCCACCCAGGATGTTGAAAAACACTAATGCCATCTAGTATGTTAATATGGACAGTACTGCCACCTATAATGTTAATACATTTACATTTATGGCATTTGGCTGACACCCTTATCCAGAGCTACTTACAAATGAGCAGAAGAGGGTTAAGGGCCTTGCTCAAGGGCCCAGCAGTGGCAGCTTGGTGGTGGTGGGATTTAAACTTGTGACCTTCCAATTCCAAAGGCCAACGCCTTAACCAGTAAACCACAACCTCCATAATATTAACTTTAATGCAACCCAGCATGTTAAAATGAACACTATCACTACTGCACAGTCAAATTACCCAGGATAATAATACCAATGGTAATGCCACCCAGAAAGCCGAGTTTAAAGGTAATGGGAGTCAGGATTTAACCAGCCGGGGAAGTTCACCTGGTTGTTACACACCCATCTGTCCCTGCAGATATTCCAAGCGTCTGCTCCTGATATGGTTAATGAGGGGTGTTGTGCAGAGCGGATTCAGACTAAAGGCTGGAGGAAAGTTAATGGGGAACGACAGTGGAGCTAAACACTCGGTGAGCACACAACGGCCCCTGGATACTTACAAGTGGCCTCGGTGTGGAAGGTGTGTGTGTCTCATTCGGTGATCCATGAGCGATGTATGTACACACTCGGGTGGTGTACTCTCAAACACATGTACACATGCCATGGACATTTCTTGTAAAAAGAGAGATGAGCACTAAAGAAAAGAAGAATGATCCATGCCAGCTGTAACTCTGCAGCAGGTGTGTGTGTGTGTGTGTGTGTGTGTGTGTGTGTGTGTGTGTGTGTGTGTATATGAGTCAGAGTGTGTTGTCCTCAGGGTGTAAGTAAACACACTCATCTCTTTACCTTGGACATCAGCATGGTTGCTGAGGGTGACCATTGTGTCAAGCTACACACACACACACAGTGTCAGTACAAGCCCATGGCGTTCACTCACCTGATTGCCCTCTGAATGACACGGTCACCATCAACACCACCATTGCAACCCCACAACACACACACAGGTTTGTTTGTTTTTCTCCCAAAGAATCATTTAGATCTTTCATAGTTTCTACAAAAACCTTTTATGGTTCCTAAGTTTTTAATGCTCATTCCTAAGAAGTTCTTTAAATCGTCCCTAGAGCGATTTTTTAAATAACTACACTAATCTAACTGAGTTCCCTGGAGGTTCCAAATGGGTTTTAAGGATAGTTCCTAGAGTTCTTTGGAAGGTCCAAATGGGATCTTAGGATAGTTCGTAAAGTCTTCATGGGAAGTAAAAAAATGGGATCTTAGGAAAGTTCCTAAAGTCTTTTGGAAATTCCAAATGTGATCTTAGGATAGATCTTAAAAGGTTCCTGTTAAGTTCCAAATGGGATCTTAGGATAGTTCCTGAGAAGTTCCAAATAGGTTGTTAGAATAGTCCCTAAAGGGTTCTTTTCCCAGCAAGGCCCAGTGAGCATGTGATTCTATATGACCGTGTGTACTGGTGTAGGGCAGATCTTTGTGGATAAGACACTTCCAGTAGCTCGTATCTATGCTAGCTTGAACGCTTAAAATCTAAAAAAAGAAATAAAGAGAGAACAAATATATCTGAGCTTGACATTTAAAAGAAGATTTTTCACTTATGCTAATATGCAATGCATGATCTTATTTATCAAACCCTTTGCTTTTGTGTGCCACTCCGGTGTGCTCCGGGAAACCCTGAGGGTTCTCTGCTGATCCAGTACTCAGATGAGGAGACACACAGCTTCAAGGGCTCTTCTGCAAACATGAGAGCGAATACAGGATGCCACCAGCGACCAGATTTAAAATAGAGAACGGGGCTTTTTAAGCACTTATCCAGAGGCAGTTATTACGAGCGCAGCTGAAGGCTGGCTTTTTTGTTTTATATATAAAATGATAAAATGAGAAGAATTTGCTTATCTTCACTGGGAATAGTGGTTTGTAGAGCATGTGAATGTGTGTATGCAGGATGAAGGGAATGACGAATGATTGATGCTTGTAAATACTGATAAAAGACATGAAAGAGGAGTTCTGCACGCCGCAATCCACTCTGAGCTCAAAGACCTCACTCCTAGTGAGTCAGATGTACAGTAACATCTTGCAGTAATAATGCACAAGATGATGTGTTTAGTAAAGTACATATGGTTATTAGTAAATATTTTACCATTGACCAAAGCAATACTAGCGTATAGCCAGCTAGGTGGATGACATCACTTCAATTTGGTTAGTAATGATGTGTCAAGAATCATTTTCTGGACTTTTCTAATGCTGGTTCAAGACAAAGCAGCCAGACCACAAACCCCAATAAACTATATCCGTCCGTCCGTCCGCCCGCCCGCCCGCCCGCCCGTCCGTCCGTCTCCATTATACAACAATACGATGCATTAAAGATACATATGAAGCATCCACCGATGCGATCCGATTTCCATCACAATACGATCCAATGGAAAGAAAATCTGTTGCTGTACAATTCAATAGGGTACAAAAAAAGCTCACTTTTAGTTCTTTGGTTCAGACAGACAGCAAATGATCAATTTACTTAAGTGCCTTCAGGCTTCTAATGCGTAGTCCTTTCACAAACACGCCTTTGTAGTGCAGAAAAGAATTCAATAAAAGGACAAAATAAAACCAATTCTTTTCCTGTTGTGTGTGCAGGAAGGTGCAGCTCTACCTCTGCCATGTTAATCTGTATTTTATGTGACTCTCAGGACACGCCTCGCTCTCCGTAGCATTGCGATACGTCGTATTCATGTAGTGTTGCTGAGCGGTGCTGAGAGAACGTGCTCGAGAAACCAGAAGTCAAACCTCATGAAAAATATTGTTCTTTTTTTTTTAGATCATAAAAGTATAGAGCATCAACAAACAATTATACATAAAAGTACATCGTTTTTTAAAAAGAGATGCATCATGATACCAACTTGTATCCGACGCACACTTTTTTAAAATCAACAGCATCCCATCGTTGACTTTTATACCAACGCACTGATGCGAATCACGCAGCTGGTATGCTAGCTGAACACCCTCACCTGACCTTACTGGGTTAAAACAGCTCATACTGGAGTAGTCCATATGCGACCCAGAACTGGCTTTTCCATATTTACCCAGATTTAACCCACATATTTTTGGAGTGCATGCAAACCCAAGAACATTCTGAGCTCCCAAATCTTATCCTCCATGCTATACAATGCCCCAGCTTGGCCTTTGACCTTTGCTGTGTTCCAAGCGATGTGTGGGATACGAAAAGCATGGACGGAAATTTCGAAACAAAATCCCAAGATACTTATGCGGAGTTTGGGTCGAACCCCAGCTACGCCTTGCACCGTCTGTTCCCAAATGAATAACACGCCATATTGTGCGTGAGTGTGAGGAGCAGGAGTTCTCCTGTCTTTCTTTGCTGTGTTGAGTCATGCAGTTTCCATCCATGTTATTGAATTTAGAGCCAGAGCAAGTGAAGAAGAAAGGCAGAGTTTGGCTAAGCCGGGCTGCTTGGCCGCCCAGCGCAAGTTGGCATGGCCTCGCTCCACCGAGACGCCAACAGCGACGAATAGATGGATTTAATTTGAGCATCTTGTTGGGCTTGATACTGGAATTATCTCTTCTCTAATCTCAGAGCTCTAAAATTAAACACTGCTATTCCCCAGGTCCTGAACTGGGATTGATCTCAGCCTGGTCTGGCTCCTTTAGGAGAACGCTTTTACTCTGCAACACATGGGTACTCTAGAGAAAAAAAAATCATCAGCCTTTCAGAGGATAGATAGGGTTTTTTTTCTGCTTCAATTCACCCCTGAATAATTGAAGTGCCTGTCAGAGGTTCTTGACAGGACTTTCACTGAGCAAATAATTTGAAAGTAAAAAGGATAGGCTATTATAAGACAAATCATTGAATAAAAATATGTTGAGCCCTCGCAAATTCTATCAAATTCACCTGTATAACTAATGCAACTCATCTAATGCACTTTTAAGGGCTGATAGTAAAACGTAGAGCCGTTTTTCATGCTGACATGAAAAAATTCCTGACCTTGTAAAAGTGCTGATGTTGGTTATTCAGAAAGGCAGAAGCCAAGCAGACTCAGGGTTACTCACCTCACGAGCTTGTGAAGACAAATTATTACCTACAGGTCTCAGCTATAAAGCTGTGAACATATTATTATCACAAATCTCTCAGGTTGGCATTTTACTGTGTCTAGTGCTTATAGGGAAACAGAGGTGAAATCCTGGTGATTGTACTGTCACTGTATTTTTTTTTTTGCTCTTGTCACACTCAACTCAAGGGCTAAGGTCATGCACTTACATTTATTTATCTGGGGAAAGCTGTTGTCCAAAAATAACTTACTACTGTACAAAGCCAGGGTACCAGGGTAATTGTGCTGGGATTTGAACTTGCAATATTCTACTTGCTTATACTCCAATCCTACACATAAGCCATAGAGAGAACAGTCTTAACAGTCTTACCACACAACTAGAGAACTTTGGACTCTACCCAACCCCTGCATCAGTGGACTTTTTGACAGTCTGGGTGGGCGGACATGTCCTAATCTACCTCACCCTCAGGATTGGAGCCCCCTGGGGTTGTGTCCCGAGCCCCAGATGTACTGTGTGGCCAATTCCAACTCTAAAACCATTGGGCAATTTGATGTGTTGGGACTGAGCTCTGGTAATAATAAGAACTTGGATAAATTATAAAAAGTGTGCTAGGAGAAAACCTAAAAAAGACAAGAGATGTTAGGAATCGCGGGTCAGAGCGCAGGATACAGGACCCCTTGAACCCATGACTTTCCGATCAGGAACCCAGAACCTAAACCACCTTACAAGGTTTTCCCAGATTGTCATTAAACTGGGGTCAGAGGGCAGGTTTAGATACAGCGCCCCTGGAGCACACAGGGTTAAATGTCTTGCTGAACAGTGGCAGCTTGGTGGTGCTGGGAATTTAACCCCCAACCTTATGATCAGTAACCCTGAGCCTTAACCACTAAACTACAACTGCCCTGAATGTCAACAAGAACATTAAGTTCAAATGACTGCAAAGTAGGAGAGGAAAAACCACTTCCATTAAAGTGATACCCCTGTGGACATTTTTCAGTACCTTGATGCAAAATTCAAGCATGATCTGCTATGGGGCAGATTTTGAAAAATTGGGAAAACTTTGAAAGTGTCCCCAAGTGCAGTCACAAAAACCATCAAGCGCTACAAAGAAACTGGCTCACATGCAGACCGCCCCAGGAAAGGAAGACCAAGAGTCACCTCTGCTGCGGAGGATAAGTTCATCCGAGTCACCAGCCTCAGAAATCGCAGGTTAACAGCAGCTCAGATTAGAGACCAGGTCAATGGCACACAGAGTTCTAGCAGCAGACACATCTCTACAACAACTGTTAGGAGGAGACTGTGTGAATCAGGCCTTCATGGTAGAATATCTGCTAGGAAACCACTGCTAAAGAAAGGCAACAAGCAGAAGAGACTTGTTTGGGCTAAAGAACACAAGGAATGGACATTAGACCAGGGGAAATCTGTGCTTTGGTCTGATGAGTCCAAATTTGAGATCTTTGGTTCCAACCACCGTGTCTTTGTGCGACGCAGAAAAAGGTGAATGGATGGACTCTACATGCCTGGTTCCCACTGTGAAGCATGGAGGAGGAGGTGTGATGGTGTGGGGGTGCTTTGCTGGTGACACTGTTGGGGATTTATTCAAAATCGAAGGCATACTGAACCAGCATGGCTACCACATCATCTTGCAGCGGCATGCTATTCCATCCGGTTTGCGTTTAGTTGGACCATCATTTATTTTTCAACAGGACAATGACCCCAAACACACCTCCAGGCTGTGTAAGGGCTATTTGACCAAGAAGGAGAGTGATGGGGTGATGCGCCAGATGACCTGGCCTCCACAGTCACCGGACCTGAACCCAATCAAGATGGTCTGGGGTGAGCTGGACCGCAGAGTGAAGGCAAAAGGGCCAACAAGTGCTAAGCATCTCTGGGAACTCCTTCAAGACTGTTGGAAGACCATTTCAGGTGACTACCTCTTGAAGCTCATCAAGAGCATGCCAAGAGTGTGCAAAGCAGTAATTAAAGCAAAAGGTGGCTACTTTGAAGAACCTAGAATATGACATATTTTCAGTTGTTTCACACTTTTTTGTTATGTATTTAATTCCATATATAATTACACATGTGTTAATTCATAGTTTTGATGCCTTCAGTGTGAATCTACAATTTTCATAGTCATGAAAATAAAGAAAACTATTTGAATGAGAAGGTGTGTCCAAACTTTTGGTCTGTACTGTATATATATATATATATATATATATATATATATATATATATATATATATATATATATACACATTGGCAATCAATGTGTATATATATATATATGGCAATCAAAATTAGAGAACAATTTATAAACAATTCTGAAATAATGTCATCTTCACTGCTCAACAGTTGAAGAAGTTTTTGTCCTGTCTATACCATGCTACCAGAACACCTTTGTAGCATGGTATAGCATGGAAAAAGATAACAAGAAAATTTTCTGAAGGTTACAACAGTCAGCAATTAGTAGGAAGCGTGCAGGCCTCTGCTCTGAATGACTTCAGCACATCTGCGGCCACAGGACAGCACTAGTCTCTCACACTGCTCTGGTGTGGTTTTGGTCCACTCTTCTTTCAGTCTCCTCCACAGTTTGGGGACTGTAGTGGGTTTCTTGGCCACTACACTTTGTCGCCCAGGATTTTCCAGAGGTTCTCTATTGGGTTGAGATCAGGACTCTGGGCAGGCCATGTCATTATTTCAATGTTTTCAGTTTCAAGGAACTGCTTTACCCGTATTGCTGTGTGACATGGAGCGTTGTCCTGCATGAACACTGCGGGCTGATTGGGTGATGAACGCATGGAAGGAACCATATGTTGTTGAAGAAGGTTCTGATGAACATTTGCATTCACTCTGCCATGTAGCTGTATAAGAGGCTCAACTCCTGCTGCAGAAAACATGCCCCAAACCATGACACTTCCTCTTCCACTTTTCACTGACTTCTTAACACACTTTGGGTTCAGTCTTTCTCCAGTTTGTCGCCGAACATAATGTTTCCCATCGGACCCAAATAAATTAAACTTGCTTTCATCACTGAAGTGAACTTTGGACCAGTTCTCCTGTCCACACAACATGCTTAGTCTAGCCTTCTGATTCTTTCTGCTAATGAGAGGTTTGGTCACTGCAGAGTGGGCTTTCAGTCCAAATGCTCTTAAACGTCAAGACACTGTATGACGAGACAGTTCCTTACCATGTTCAGCGCTGAACTGGTGAGCAATTCCAGCTGCAGTGTGGAAACGATTGCCCATTGAGATCCTCCGCAGTATCCTGTCCTTTTCTTTTATTTGTCTTCCGTGGACGACCAGCCTTCTTGGAGGACTTGAATGAGTTTGTGATGTTGTAAAGATTCAATATTCTTGAAATCACAGATTTGGAACGACCAACTTGTCCTGCTATGGCTGATAGGGTCATCCTTTGGCCTTCATCTGACAACCTGCTGCCGGAGGCTTTCAGTCACTTTAGAACGGCCCACCATCTTGCAGAGTCAGTGAAACTGGAAGTTAGGCTGCCAGTTAAATAGGGGTTGACAGATAATCAAGGAAATTAGCACCAGGTACCAGATTAACACCAATAACTGGGAGGTATCTGAAAGTGTTCTCTAATTTTGATCAGTGTGTTTTCTGCAAAATAATGTTTTTTTTTTTTAATGCCTTAGTTAATTTGTGGAAAAGGTGTTCTGGTAGCATGGTATAGACAGGACAAAAACTCCTTCAACTGTTGAGCAGTGAAGATGACATTATTTCAGAATTGTTCAATTGTTTATAAATTGTTCTCTAATTTTGATCGCCAGTGTATATGCCCTCTAAGGTGCTAAGGATCTTTCACACCTGGATCTCCCTGACCTGCAGTCTAACTCCAGCATGCAGTGCCGGTTAAAGGTCCAAAAGATAGTGAAGGACTTCAGGTATATCAACAATTGCCTTATCTCGCTGCTGTGCTCAGAAAAGTTGAGAGTGGGTGGGATCGTGTGAATTTCTTCACTAGCAGGTCGAAGAGGGAGGGTTTGATAATATTTCATCCAAGAACGAGCAAATAGTTGTCAGATTTCCATTAGGAGCAGGTGGAAGTTCTGCTCCAGGTCCAGGATTCCTTCAGGTGTGGATGATTGTAACAGAGTCGGTTTGAAACATAAAAAAAATTAAAAAACAAAAAAAAAAACACCACTCGTCTCAGACCCAAATGAGATTTATGGGTTAAATCTAAATGTGTAAAAGGAAGATGGTTTTGTGAAGTTACTCTTTTAAAGGATAATCGGCGAAGCATGAAAGGCCCACCTTGCAAAGTTTCCCGGGCAAGAACGGGATCTCATCATGTGTGAGCACACACAGATTCTGTAAGGTAGAAAGAATGTTCTAGACAACAGTTTGCTCCAAACTGTCATTACTTCATCATTATCCCATCAGACTAAGCCCTTCGCCGTGGTCGATGTGGAGATTATAATAGCTATAATACGGCTATAGTGTGTTCTGTATAAGCACAGGTTGCAGAACTGAAACTTAATTACACACTCTGTGTTTCCCCGGCGGGAGACCAGAACCAGTGCACCCCGTCTTTCTGTCTATCTGTCTACTGCGCTCTTACGCTCCCTGTGTTCCTCTCAGCGAGACAACAAGGCCTTAAATACCGGCTGCTGGGGAGCAGAGTGTGGAGGAGCCAGCGAGCTAAATGTCAGGGGTAATGGGAAAATAGACAAGAGGGAAAAGAGGTAATAGAAGGACAGGATGGGGGACGGATGGAGACGATAATGCAGGTTAAGAGAAGTATTCAAGATGAAGATATGGAAGCTAGTAAACAGGAAGTGAGAGGAGAGCATGTACATGACCAGAGTTGAGGGGGTTGGAGGTCAGGAAGGTGCCGGAGAAAGGGATGGAGAAAGGTGCTGAAGAGACAGAGTGAGGTTTCGAGGCTGCTGAAAAAGCTCTGGGGAAAAGAATTGGAAAGAGAATTTGATATAAGAGGTTTATGAGAAGGTCAGACAGCCATGGTACTGATCAATCCCACAGCACCCATCTGCCTCTCTCTTTCTCTCTCCCTCTCTCACACACACACACACACACACTTTTTGAGGCATGGTCTGTGTCTGAAATGTTAACATGGCAGCTGCACAAGAAAAAGAAGGACAAGGTGGAACAGTACTAGCAAGGAAATGGAAAGAAAGGGAAAGGTTGATAAAACGCATGAGCCCGGCAATAAGGAGAGAAGTTGAAGCTTATGAATGCAAAAGAAGGAGAGGAAGAGGAAAAGAATACAAAGAAGGAGAAGGAGGAGGAAGAAATGAAGAAAAAGAGGAAGGAGAATGACAAGGAGGTGGATAAATACAAACAGGAGGAGGAAGTGATGATGTTGATGACAACAAGTAGAAGTAAAGAAAGGAAAAGCAAATAAGACCACGAAAAGAAAGCATAAGTACAAGGATCATCAAGTTATCAAGAACAAACAAGAACAATGAGAACATAAAGAACAGAATGATCAAAAAGAAGAAGAAGAAGAAGAGAAAAAGAAGAAGAGGCCCTGGACAGAAAGGAGCCTGTAATGAGAGGCTTTTTAGTGGAGGTTGCAGGATGGGCTTTGACTTCCACTGGCCATCACTTTTCCATTAGCTGCGATGCTAAATTGGATCATCTCTCTCTCTCTCACACACACACAGATTCCTCCATTACCCAGAATGCACTGCGAGGTGCTAACGACAGGCACCACTCGGTCTACAGTGTCCGTTCTCGCAGCCAGATCAATGCACCACCATTTGTATGGAGCCCAATTAAAGGGAAGTGCTGAGTCGGCGGACACGCTCTTCCCCTAAGGAACCGACCTTCGGGAGCCGAGCTCTGCTAATCCAGTTTGCTGATCATCCATTGATTAAAGATTTTGAGTGGGATTGATCTGCTTTCCTCACGCTCAATTAGTTTAATCCTGCCAAGGATTTATGCGTGGCAGCGTGACGCGATGGTGAGAGGAAGCTAAACGAGACCAAGATCAAATGCTGAGCATCATGTAGATCTGCTGTGCTGAGCACTTTTTTAGAGTTAAGCTCCGCCCCAACACAAAAAGTTCAGACAAGGAGGAGGTTTATGGATGTGGTGAGGGTGCATGCATGCAGGTGTTTGGTTTGAAAAAGGGAGCTGTATAAGATGGGGGGATGAAGATTGTGAGAAAGACGATAAAGCAAAACAGGAAGAAGATGAAGAAAAGAAAAAAAATAGATGAAGAAAAAGATGAGGTGAAAAATAAGAGGAAGAAGAAGAAGAAAATGAAAAAAAGATGAAAAGAGGAAAATGGAGAGAAAGAAGACGAGGAAGAAGAAGAAAAAGAAAATGAAGAAAAGCGAAAGCCATTACATTAGAGGTGAAGGTGTTGTACGTCGCTTTGGAAGGTTGTAGTTTAAATCCCAACAGTAGCAGGCTTGTGTTGGGCCCTTGAGTACGGCCCTTACAGAAAACCCTAACACACACACACACACACACACACGCACACACACACACACTATCATCCAAAACAACTCATCAAAGATTTGATTCCTGACTCAGCATATGATTCAGCTCATTAGGCCTCGTTAATCTCCGACCGGAATCCGTTCTGTCTCTCATTAAATCACAGAGGAATTTTACCTTCTACAGACTGGAACGCAAAACTCCTCCCCTCCCATCACACCCCATCAGGCTTCAGCGCGGGCCTCGGTAGCTAATCTGCGTCGCGTTCGCGCGCGTTGCTAAACGCCAGCTTTGTTAAGCAGCAGCTGGAACGGACGCCGTGTATCATTAAAGCTAATTGGGGACAGTTTCGAACAGGCTGCCAATTCAAGCGCTCATTTACAACCGCAAAACAGCTGAACACTGTCATCCATCAAAGGCTCACATCACACACAACAGCGTTTAAATCCCTCTGAGTGTGTGTGAGTGAGTGTGTGTTTTAGCACAGGATCTGTTATACAAAAAACAGCAAAATCAAGAAAATCAACCTGGTGATTTCTCAGAAGTTTAGTGTAAAGTGGCGGGAGATACATTAACGCATTAAAACATTATAGGCTGTGTAATATATCACTGCTGTCGTCTGTCTAAACACACACACACACACACACACACACACACACACACACACACACACACAGCAGGTGTGTACTCAAGTGGGAACATAATGCCAAAACGAAAAATATCAGC
>NC_060893.1:24205100-24235100 GCF_014805685.1 Silurus meridionalis | reverse complement strand
TGGAACATCTTCCCAGAGGATTGGAGCTTATTATAACAGTAAAATGGAGACTGAACATGCATAAACTTCTAGCTATACTGTATATTTCTAGAAGAAAAGGTGAAGTGACTAACACTTTTTTATATCCTTGTTACATCTGGCTTATAAGGAAGCTTGACATTTTTTTCTAAAACATCTCAGTTCATCTTAAGAGAAACGCTTTTGGACAAACCCTAATAAAATCCTTTGTGTTATGATCAATCAGCAAATACTGGTGATAAAACAGCAAAGTGTAATAAGCCTGGAGATGTTTCTGTCCTGTGTTCTCCATAAGTGATCACTAATAGGCCACGGTGTAACCTTTGTTTCTTCTCTCTCACAGACTTAGAGGAAGAACTGGGCATCCAGATAGATGTTTAGTTACTGCTCAACATCTCAGGAACTCAACATCTCAAGATCTTAAATCTCAGGATCTCAAGATCTAAACATCTCAGGAGTTTTAACATCTCCAAATCGAAATATCTCAGGACCTCAACATCTCAAGATCTTAACATCTCAGGATCTAAAAACCTCAGGATCTTAACATCACAACATCTCAAGCATCGTGCTTGGACAGGGCAAACTTTTAGGATAAGACTGTCTAATGTTCTAGCAAGCAACAAATTGAGAGATGATTCACTTTCAATTTGTGAAATAGAGCAGAAACTTTTACGCATTTTAAAGAACAAGTCACACAAATCCAAATTAGAACAACATGGACTGGTGAATTTGGTGACACACACCACATTATTGCTTTGTGGCTTTCTTAAGTTCGTATAAAAAATAATATATAAAAAAGAAACCAATAGCATGAAGTGCTATTTTATACTCTCTGGAAGCCATATTGTTCTCCCAGTGATCATTTAGATATTAGAATGACATCTACATTTATGGCATTTGGCAGACGCCCTTATCCAGAGCAACTCACATCTGAGCAGTGAGAGTCCAATGCCTTAACCACTAGAGGGAGGTGGTACAACTAATCATGTAGCGAAATGTTATCTGTATATATAATGTACTGCACTCCATTCCAGTCCGGACCACGTCCTAATCCATACAATGGTTATATTAACGATAAAGCATGAAATTGTTTCAAAATGGCCTTATAACCCTTTCCAGATTGATAGGCAACAGCGAACACTTCTCTAAGGTCATGAGTGATGTCGTTCGTCCTTGGCATTGTGTTAACGCACACCTGAATGCTCCGGCAGGCAAATCCATATATCGTCATATTAATAATGATGAGCTTGAAATTGTTTCAAAATGGCCTTATAACCCGTTCCAGATTGACAGGCAACAGCAAACACTTCTCTAAGGTCATGTGTGATGTCGTTCGTCCTTGGCATTGCGTTGACGCACACCTGAATGCTCCGACAGGCAAATCCATACATTGTCAAATCAATCATGGTAAGCTTGAAATTGTTTGGAAACGGCCTTATATCTCTTAGGTGTCGTTCCTCCTTGGCATCATGTGAACACACACCTGAATGCTCTGACATGCAAATCCATACATTGTCATATTTAAGTATTATTGAATCGTTATCACTATTAGCATCGTTTCACTTTTCATCAGTGCAGTTTGACAGGAAAATTAAATCCTTCTTTAGTACACATTCTAAGACAGCAAGCACCGAAAACTGATTCTTGGACAACAGAAACAAGCTAAAAATATCTATAAAATAAAAAATGCCCTGCACCAAAGAAGTCTAAATACTAGTGTATTTCCACAAATGTGTTTCTAGCTCACTTTAGCCAGTCTCATGTACAGAATTCCTGCATCGAGCTATATTTTAATGAAGAGTAACATGGGGTGATGTGTATCAGTGTGACAGTCAAGTGGATACGTTTAACCTCATACAATACCATCTCATGTCAGAATTCCCAGAAGATGATCTTCTACACAACACACATACACACACCTCGACACGTTGTCCAAAGCAGCACTCTTTTTTTGGTTTTATTCCCTGATTTCTGTGAAATGGACAATAAGCCTAGACAAAGTGAACGAATAAAAGAGCGAAGTGTAATTAGACTGGAGATTGATCTGTGCTGTGTTTACCAACAGTGATCGCTCAGAGAAACCTCAGCGTAACCTCAGGGACAGAGTGAAAGAACCGGACATCCATCGTTTTGGATAAATCTAGCTGCATCATCGAGATAGAGAGTCTTCTCGAATCCACCTAAAATTACATACAGAGAGGTAACCAAACCTCTGGACCTAATAAAAATATATATTTTTTTTGGATAGTCGAAAGGTTCTGACGTTGTAAAAGCGTTGAACTGGGAATCTTCCCAGAATGAGAAGCAACTCTGTACTATTATTTAGTTCTAATAAACCTGAGTTTCAATGTGGCTCAGCTCCAATGCAGGAGAGAAAGGAAATAAAATTATAACTCCATTTATTCGTTGGCCACGCAAACCATGACAACAAGCTTCAGTGGTACTAAAAGAAAGCAGTTACTGAGATATAGCTACACTATAGCGCCTTTTTACCCATATGTGGTTCTTCAATATGTTTCAACAAAGTTGGAGGCAAGCAATTGTATCCGAAGTCTTTGGATGTTTCACCGTGAAATTGTCTCTTCACTTGAACTAGTAAACCCAAAAACTTTTCCACATCCCTGTGACATCACAAAGACAACTCCAGTCAGTGCAGTCCAGACAGAATCACATGGTGTATGGTAAAGTATGAACCTTCCCTGCTCCAAAACAACCTCCAAACCATTAAGCTTCCACCTCCATGTGTGACTGTGGGGGTGAGGAAGTCTGATCACATCTTCTCTCCTTAAAGTTCTTCTTCTGTTGAGACAAATAAAATGCCCCATTTGGACTCAACAGAACTTTCTTCCACTCATTCACTGTCCAAAATCGTCTGCTTTTTTGATCTCCAGCTTAATGTGTACTAGGTAGTTTGTTCACAGCAGTAGAAAGTGGTATACATTTTGCACCAGTGGCGTAGGTTTTCTGCTCCCACAGCAGAGTACCCAGAGTGAACCCCAGACAGGCTCAGTGTGAACCCCAGACAGGCTCAGCGTAAACCCCCGACAGGCTTAGCGTGAACCCCAGACAAGCTCAGAGTGAACCCCAGACAGGCTCAGTGTAAACCCCAGACAGGCTCAGTGTAAACCCCAGACTGGCCCAGAATGAACCCCAGACAGGCTCAGCGTGAACCCCAGACAGGCTCAGGATGAACCCCAGACAGGCTCAGAGTAAGCCCCAGACAGGCTCAGAGTAAGCCACAGACAGGCTCAGAGTGAACCCCAGACTGGCGCAGAGTGAACCCCAGACAGGCTCAGAGTAAACCCCAGACAGGCTCAGAGTAAACCCCAGAGGGGCTCAGCGTGAACCCCAGACAGGCTCAGAATGAACCCAAGACAGGATCAGCATGAACCCCAGACAGATTTAGAGTAAACCCCAGACAGGCTCAGCGTGAACCCCAGACAGGCTCAGCGTGAACCCCAGACAGGCTCAGCGTGAACCCCAGACAGGCTCAGGGTAAACCCCAGACAGGCTCAGCATGACCCCCAGCGAATTCTTTCATGACCACATGACCATCAGATCCCGACATACAGCTTTGATTTCTTTTTTGTCTTACTGTATGGAGCTCGTTTCTCGCTAACAGGTTCGTTTCCACACTCTCTTCCCTTCTCACTTGCAACCTGCAAAACAAAATAAAACTACAACAAAAGAGTCCAATTTATTTCCTTTGTTGAGTCAGACAGATGGGAACGGAGGGAGAAAGCGAGAGGGGCTGATTACAGGGCTGTATTTATAACCTGCACTAATTGCATGCCTTCCCGCCATATCAGAGATGAATTCACTTCATTTTAGACATCAGAACAAGCAAACAGCCAGAGACAATCTTACTGTTGCCTTGGGTGTGAGGACGCTGCGAAAGAGTGTGTGTGAGAGAGAGAGAAAGAGACACAGCGTGGCATGCTTAATTAGGGGGTGTCAGGAGTAAACGCTGGCCTTAAGGAAGAAGGGGAAGTTTGTCTGGTACAACAAGAGCTGCTCGTGAGAACTCGTGAGAACATGAGACAGATGCCTGCGGTGATTCGTTACAATAAAAAAAAAAAAGAAGCTAGAAAAGTTTGTTGTTTTAAACTGGTTTAGTTGTGGGTCCTGGTAACATCCAATACACTGATAGACGCAGAAGAAATTCCTACAAATCCTTCTTCACGACTTCTCCCGCCGTATGGTTATTCCACAAACTGTTCCTATGAACTTGCGATGAACGGTTGAACTTCCCATGAACAGCTGTATATGAGCTGTATATGAGTGGCTGCTCACTCCGTGCTGGAAATACAAAAAAAATTTGTAGTGTGTTGTAAAACGAAATCGCTGCCATTGCCAACACACACACTTATACACATATACACATCTGTATTACTGAATGGCGTCCAACAAATGCAAACTATTTAATTGAACTTACTAAATATTTCATCTTAACCAATTCAATTTGTGCCAATTTAATCGCCTTCTCAATGTCATCAATATAATAAAAATGTGTATTTCGTATTATAAAATATCATTTGACATCTTATTCAACCGAGCAGGCATTTTATTAAAAAATGTTTTTTTTATCTTTTTGAAATTATTCTAAAATGTAAACCGTTGACGATCGCAAAATGTTAATGATAACAAACTGCGTTAATAAAAAACAACAAGCAATTTCAATGTTTCATAGTTCTTGCCCCCCAAACGTGCCAAACTGAACCATGACTTAAAATCCGAGATACCTACCGAACCGTGAATTTTATGTTCAATTGAAACACACATGATGCGAGACAAAAAAAATAATCTATAGATTGTCTCCTGAATACTGTTCGGTTGATGCCATAATTATTTACCCTGTGATTTCTGAGGCTCCCTGGTGGTCTAGTGGTTAGGATGCGGTGCTCTCACCGCTGCGGCCCGGGTTCGATCCCCGGTCAGGGAACCAACCCCAGCCACTTTCAGTGCCGGTCCCAAGCCCGGATAAATTGGGGAGGGTTGCGTTAGGAAGGGCATCCAGCGTAAAAATGTGCCAAATCAAACATGCGGAGGATCCGCTGTGGCGACCCCTAACAGGAGAAGCCGAAAGAAAGTATAATGTGATTTCTGAAAAGTTCATTATGGGCATGTATGTAGACTCTATAGTCTATAATATTGATTATTTTAAGAGAGGGTGGTGGAGCCACGCATGGTGCTTTAAAGACGATATGTTCAGCCAATACTGCACTACATTGAGATAGAAATATAGTGAAAAAGAGAGGAAAAAAAACAGCAAAAAGTTGTGGGTTATAATAATTACTTGCTAGTACACAGTTTTGCTAAAATGCAGAACCTTGTTCCTCAGGCAGAAGGTTCTATTTCAGTCCCGCAGAACCTTTTTCCACTCGTTACCAGCGTGGCTTCTGACAAATGTCAAATGGAACTTAAACAAGATAATGGACTTAATAAATGAAGTTACATGAGCACTTACTTACATGAGCCTATTGTGTAACCCTAATGTCTGAGCTCAAGCAAGACAGGGAGAACATTAGAGAAACCCATTTGCTACATTAGTCCATAGAGAATGTGCAGAAATTCTAAATTTTTAAGTGTTGTAAGAAAAGACATTATCATCAATACTAATAATAATCTAGTTTTACTCATTTAGAGTGTCCTGACTTCTTAAGCCATTCTCGAACAGCTTCACCAGGTTTAACCTCAATCCAACTCTCGCTATACGTTGTATATGGTGAAATGATCTTTAGCAGACATCTAAGAGAAGCAATTGAAAACCTGATGAAGTCATTAACCGTGCTATTCTAATCAGATTCTTCTTATAAACAGCATGTCAGTGATTTTTACTCCTAAAATCGAGTACATAGCTAGGAATCTGGATCGAGAATACCAAGTAATTGTTTTCTCTGTCCGAGCAGAAACGCTGATGTAAACCAGGGGTCCTGAAACCTTTTTCTGTGAGGGCCACATCATTTTTATGCATTATTGTGGAAATTATATTATGAGTTTAAATGTATGTATTATGCCTCCTAATACTAGATTAGTTTAATTTGTTTTATACAAATATATACACACATAAAGTCTGTCAATCGATTCAAATATGGAATCGCAATTAATCATATGATTGTCATGAGTTGACTCGTGATTAATCGCAACTTAATCACACATTTGTATCAGTTCTAAATGTCCCTTAAATTTATACTTTTCAAATGTAATTTTGGTGTTTTAAATGACGTAAATCATCAGGACACTTAACAGAACTTTTGCTATGTTTCCACACGGACGGTTTTAATTGATGGATATGTGCATCGTGGCGGATTTTTGTGCTCAATTTGAGACGCATCAGAAAAACAAATGCGCTAATAAAATTAGTGCCGCTAAAATACATTTGCATTAATGCCTTAATTTTTACAGTATATATATATATATATATATATATATATATATATATATATATATATATATATATATATATACACACACATATATATATATATATATATATATATATATATATATATATATATATATATATATATACACACACACACGTGTATATACAGTATATATCCTAGTGAAAGAGTATTATTACTATCAATGACATTTTTCATATTCAGTGCTTTTATAATCAAAA
This sequence comes from Silurus meridionalis, assembly GCF_014805685.1. Classification (NCBI taxonomy): domain Eukaryota; kingdom Metazoa; phylum Chordata; class Actinopteri; order Siluriformes; family Siluridae; genus Silurus; species Silurus meridionalis. The sequence goes on along the minus strand of NC_060893.1, from coordinate 24,228,457 downwards.
CATTTACTTACTAATACATATGGTTTTTGGGTGTGAAAAAACATCCCCACAACATGATGCTGCCACCACCATGCTTCACTGCAGAGATGGTATTGACCAGGTGATGAGCAGTGCCTGGTTTCCTCCAGACAGGACACATGGCATTCAGGCCAAAGAGTTAAATATTTGTTTCTCATGGGCTGACACTCCTTCAGGTTCTGGTTTACCTTGTGGCAAACTCCAGGTGATCTGTCATGTGCCTTTTACTAAGGAGAGTCTTCCGTCTGGCCACTGTACCATACAGGCCTGATTGGTGGAGTGCTGCAGAGATGGTTGTTCTTCTCCATTGTTCTCCTCTCTCCACAGAGAAACACTGGAGCTCTTTCAGAGTGACCATCGGGTTCTTGGTCACCTCCTGACGATGCCCCTTCTCCTCTAATCGCTGAGTTTAGCAGGGTGGCTCATCTCTAGAAAGCGTCCTGGTAGTTCCAAACTTCTTCCATTTATGGATGATGAAGGCCACTGTGCTCATTGAGACTTTCAATGCTGCCGAAGTTTTTCTGTCCCCTTCCCCAAATCTGTGCCTCCATACAATCCTGTCTCTGAGGTCTACAGACAATTCCTTGGACTTCATGGCTTGGTTTGTGCTCTGATCTGCACTGTTAACTGTGGGACCTTCTATAGACCAAATCATGTCCAATCAACTGAATTGACCAATCAATTCTGAATTGACTCCAATCAATTGTGGAAACATCTGAAGGATAATCAGTATAAACAGGATGCACCTGAGCTCAATTTTGAGTGTCATGGCAAAGGCTGTGAAAATTTATGTACATGTGATTTTTTTTTCATTAAATAAATAAAAGATTTCAAACAAACTTCTTTCACGTTGTCATTATGGGTTTTTGTTGGTAGAATTTTGAGGGAAATAATAAATTTAATCCATTTTGTAATAAAGCTGAAACGTGGAAATCGTAAAGTGCTGTGAATACTTCCAGGATGCACTGTGTATATATGTATAGGTTTGGGTCTCCTAGTTTAAAGTAAAATAAATGCTACCTAATCCAAAGAATATTTTAAGAACGTGTTCCACAACATTAAATATTGATGCAGGGTGTGTAATTTGTAATTTGTGTGCAATTGTAAAATTGTGATAAAAAGGTTTCTGGAGACTATGACATGAAGAGATATTCCTCTTGAAAGAAAGAAAGGTTAAATTGTATTTTACAATGAACTTATAAACCTATTCCGAAACACATATCATCCCAAACCTCAAGCTCCAGTTTGTGGACTATTGCTGAAAAACCCCTCAAACATCAGCAACTGCGAAAGCCAGTTCAAATTGAACCCGGTAGCTAAGCGGTTAGCATCTAAACCCCGCAGAGATGGCTGAATGTGAAAGCAGGTGGCTCGCTAATAGCAAAACGAAGCAGAAAGGGTCAGAGCACAAGGGGTGGAGGTTAAATGCCTCAGTGTGATCGAGATTTAAAAGCCCGGTCCGAAAGCTTTACGAGATTTTCGCACAGTTGGGGGTCACGATCAGGGTCTAACTCACCAACAATAAATCCCACAGGTCACGAGGTGGATATTTTTATCCTGACCAGAAACAGCAATCGAAAATAAGTGGTTGTTACCAAAAAAGCCCTGGCTTATTAAACAAAATACACATAAATAACTGTTATGGTTATTAACGTTTTGCATTGAACCATAGGAAATGATTTGATGCAGGTACCAGGAGACATCTAGTTTTAATCAGGACTGCGAGAAACGATCAGCGCAAGCAGACGCACCGGCAGACATGAACAATGCAGACATAACTGTGGTTCTGAGGGGAGAGACAAAAAACCTCAAAATAGAAGGAAAATACAACTAAAATACACATGGACTAGGAATTTGAAAAACTAGAATACTAGAAAATGGGGCACTGGAGGATTTCAGACTTTGGGAGGCAGAAAAACTAAAATAATTTAGGACAAAATGAGAACTAGAAGATCAGAAGGGTGACAAGGAAATAGAACATATGAACAACACAGGAACTTATAGGAATTATGCATATTGAAGAATATGAGTAAAAGAAGTAGAAGAAGCAGCCACTAGGAGAACTTGAAGAACACAGGACACTAGGTGAATATAAGAACTTGAAGAACTAGAAGAAATCAGTGAAACAGATGAACTAAAGAAATTATGAGAGGTAGAACTAGAAAACCTGGGACACTCGTAGAATTAAACCAGAACTAAAAGAAGCACTAAATACAATAACTATAATAACACAGAAAAATAAGACAGCAGGAGAGCATACAATCTAGAGAAGCTAAATGATTTGGGACACTAGCAGAACTATAACACCACAACTAGAAGAGCTGTAAAAAAATTAGAACAACCAGGACAACCACATGAGAACTAGAGCAACTAGGACACAAATAGGACACTGGGACTGCTAGAGGAACAAAAAAATGAGAAGACATAGAAGAAATAAGCACACTAAGAGAACTAGAAAAACAGTGACTAGGAAACTAGGAAAAAGCGGTAGATCTTGCTAAAAGGATGGAAATAGCAGTAGTGAACACTTGTTTTGAGAAGAAGGAGGATCATTGGGTGACGTATAAGAGTGGAGGAAGGTGCACAGAGGTGGACTATGTTCTATGTAGGAGATGCAACCTGAAAGAGATTGGAGACTGTAAGGTGTTTGCGGGGGACAGTGTAACTAGACAGCATCGGATGGTGGTCTGTAGGATGGTTTTGGAGGTGAAGAAGAAGTGGAGGAGAGTGAGGACTGAAAGAAGAATAAGATGGTGGAAACTGAAGGAGGAAGACTGTAGTGTGAGGTTCAGGGAAGAGGTCAGACAGGAGCTCAGTGGTGGTGAAGAGGTGCTTAATGATTGGCCAACTACTGCAGAAGTGATGAGGGAGGCAGCTAGAAAAGTACTTGGTGTGACATCTGGAAATAGAAAGGAAGACAAAGAGATGTGGTGGTGGAATGAGGAAGAGCATGAGAGCATAAGGAGAAACAAAGAAACAGAATTGGGATCGACAGAGTGATGAGAAAGTAGCCAGGAGAACAAGGAGATGCGGCAGCAGCTAAAGAGGGGTGTGGCAGAAGCCAAGGAAAAGGCATATGAGGAGCTGTATGAGAGGTTGGACACTAAGGAAGGAGAAAAGGATTTGTACCGATTGGCCAGGCAGAGGGACCGAGCTGGGAAGGATGTGCTGCAAATTAGAGCAAGGATGGAGAGGGAAATTTGTTGACTAGTGAGGAGAGTGTGTTGAGAAGGTGGAGGGAGTATTTTGAGCAGTTAATAAATAAGAAAAATGAGAGAGAAGGTTAGATGGTGTGGAGATGGTAAAGCAAGAAGTGGATATGATTGATAAGGAAGAAGTGAGAGCAGCTATTAAAAGGATGAAGAGTGAAAAGTCGGTTGGACCAGATGACATACCAGTAGAAGCATGGAGATGTTTAGGAGAGATGCAGTGGAGTTTTTAACAAGATTGTTTAACAGGATTTTGGAAGGTGAGAGGATGCCTGAGGAATAGAGAAGGAGTGTGCTGGTACCGATCTTTAAGAATAAGAGAGATGTGCAGACCTGCAGTAACTACAGGGGAATTAAGTTGATCAATCACACCATGAAGTTATGGGAAAGAGTAGTGGAAGCCAGGATGAGAGAAGAGGTGACCATCTGTGAGCAACAGTATGGTTTCATGCTGAGGAAGAGCACCACAGATGCATTATTTGCTTTGAGAATGTTAATGGAGAAGTATAAAGAAGGTCAGAAGGAGTTGCATTGTGTGTTTTTGGATTTAGACGAGGTCAGACAGGAGTCTCCCTGGACTATGATGTTTGCGGATGATATTGTGATTTGTGGTGAGAGTAGTGAGCAGGTTGAGAAGAGACTGGAGAGGTGGAGGTACAGGCTGGAGAGAAGGGGAATGAAAGTCAGTAGAAGTAAGACAGAGTACATGTGTGTGAATGAGAGGGATGGGGTCAACAGTTCAAAGAAATGGAGAGTGTGTTAGAGAAGTGAAAAAAGAGTGGAGGGTGGAGAAAAGTGGCATAGGTTATTTGTGATGGAAGGGTATCTGCAAGAGTAAAAGGGAAAGATTATAAAACTGTGGTGAGACCTGCAATGTTGTGTGGTTTAGAGACAGTGGCATTGAGTAAAAGACAGAAGGTGAAGATGGAGGTAGCAGAGCTGAAGATGTTGAGGTTTTTAGTTGGGAGTGACAACAATTGACAGATTTCGAAACAAGTTTATTTGAGGGACAGGGCATGTAGAACATTTTGGGGACAAGGTGAAAAAGGGCTGTTTGAGATGGTTGGAACATGTGCAAAGGACGGACATAGGGTCAATGGGTAGGAGAATGCTAAAGATGGACCTGCCAGGAAGGAGGAAAAGAGGCAGACAAAGTAGAAGGTTTATGGCTGGGGTGAAGGAAGACATGCAGGTAGTTGATTTGAAAAGGCAGATGTAGAGGACAGTAGTATGGAGACAAATGATCCGCTCTGGCGACCCCTAATGGGAGCAGCCAAAAGAAGTAGTAGTAGTTAGTCAATCTGTATGCCAAATGCTATGAATGTGAATAACAAGTACCATGATGTAAAAATCAACAGGAAGTCTTGTACAGAAAATGTGCAGCAAGACGATAATTTTAACTTATTAGCTATTAGTAAGCTAGTACCTGTTAGTGGGCGGAGCCAAGAGTCTTGCACACTGTCTTAGAAAACTACACCTGGACTATAAAATAGTTTGTGTGTGTGTGTGCGTGAGTTTGCTTATTGCTCAGAGGAACATGAAGAAACTACTACTTTCACATCAAAGCCAGACATTTCCATTTATCACTTCATGAGAACTTCTTTCTAATGCGTTATTATGTGTTAGGAGAGTAAAGAAAAAAAAAAGAAACAAAAAGACGAAAATCATCCGTAATGTTTATGCCTGCTTTTAGTGCTAATGGTACACTAAACGCTTGTGTGAAAGAAAGATTCGCGCTCACAGCCAAGCCGGACGAGCTCCGCGGCACAAATCAAAGCCCTGGCTGTGGAATAATTATAATAATGCAAGGCATTAAAGGAGCCGTGGACGGCTCAGTTCACGCTAAACTCATCGTCTCGTCAGCGGAACGAGCAATAACGTGCGATAAAATGGAAAGGAATAGGAATTTTTCACTCAGGACAGGAATAGAAAGGCGAGGGGGTAGAGTGAAAAGAGGGCACTTGGCAGGAATACGGGGCGCTCGGTTAGACACGCTAATATGCGTTAATGGTTTTAAGGGAGCACCAAGTGGTGGATATAGAGGAAAAAAATAGCAATAATTACAAAACAAAGATTCTCCAAGATTTATGAGAAATTAATGGGAGAAAATTGCACAACTAGCCGTAAAACGTTAGCATTTCTGAGAAACTGATGATGATGGTTTATAAAAGGAAGACAAAAGACAGTATAAAGAAGCAAAAAAGAATGGATGACAAAAATAAAAGGAGGCAAAAATGACGTTCAGAAAAGGCTTGCGTCGTTGCGTTTCTACCCAACCATGCCCCATATACCTGACTACGCCCCATGTACCTGACCACGCCTTATGTACCTGACCACGCCCCATATACCTGACCACGCCCCATATACCTGACCACACCCCATGTACCTGACCACACCCCATGTACCTGACCACGCCTTATGTACCTGACCACGCCTTATGTACCTGACCATGCCCTATGTACCAGACTGCGCCTTATATACCTGACCATGCCCTATATACCTGACCACGCCCTATATACCTAACTACGCCCTAATTACCTGACCATATTCTTTGCAACTGTCTGACAACACATTTAGTATCTGGCAATGCCCTTTGTAATTCACCACACCCTTTGTTTCTGACCCCACACTTTGCATTCAGCCATATTTTTTGCATTAGGCCATGCCCTTTGCCCAAAGCCACTCCCGTTGCACCGAGTCACCCCTTTGCAACCAGCCACAGCCCCTTGTACCTGGCCACACCGTTAGAATCTGACAACCTATGCAACTGGCCACACCACTTGCAACCAGCTATGCCCTTTGCACCAGGCCATGCACTTGGTGTATGACCATGCCCTTGGCCTCTGGCCATGCTCTTTGTAAATGTCCACACCCTTTACACCTGAGCGAGCCCTTTCGCCAGACCACTACCTTGTAGATGACCACATCCTTTGCATCTGCCCAGGCTTTTTGCATCTGGCCATGCCTTTTGTACCAAGACACTCACTTTGCACCTGGCCATGCCTGTTTCACCCAGCCATGCACTTTGTGCCTGACCAAGTACCTACCCTCTGGCCATACTATTTGTTGATGACCACATCCTTTGCCACAACCACACCCTTTGTATCCATCCATACTTTTTGCTTCTGCCCTTACCATTTGTACCAAAACACTCCCTTTGCACCCCGCTACACCTTTTGCACCAGACCTTGCACTTTTTGTCTGATCACACCCATGACATCTGGCCATGCTTTTTGTAGCTGATCACAACCTTTGCACATGACCAATCTCTTTCACCAGACCACACACTTTGTTTCTGGCCACATCCTTTACATTTGGGCATGACTTCTGTACCCAGACACTCCCTTTGCACTGTATCACACACTTTGCAACCAGCCACACCCCATGCACCCGGCCATTGCCATTTCTAAACGAAATATCCTATTGCAGATTACACAAAAAAATCCAAAAGAAACCCTCAGTGGCTTTCTTAGCAAGTTTCTCCTCCTCCACAACGTCCTCAACTCATTAGCAGTCTGTGCATTTCAGCGGCCCTGTCTGGTTTCCATATCTACTGTAAAACGAGTTTATTGAGACGAGGCCGATCTACTGACTGACCTCCATCCTTAATTGCGCTACTGAACGGGTATTAAAGTCAACAATTTCCTGTGCACCCCGTGTGTGGCGTAGAGGGACGAGCTCACTGTTTGGACAGATGCTGGATCAGGAAATAAGAAAGCAGCTGAGTATGTGTGTGTATGTGTGTCGTCTTTTTTTTAGAATATTACAAGGGAAAAATAATTACGCTCAGCAGACTTATCGTTTAAACACAAAATATGACAAGCAAACAAACATGACCTTTTGGACGGATGGCTAGTTTGTGGCATGCGGCTAATAATTACCAGAGGACGGGTGTGTGTGGGGGATAATGTTCCCTTAAATACATGATGATTAAAAAACAGGTCTAAAGTTGATTATACCAAATATCCGTACAGGTTTGATGCTTTTTGATGTTTTTTTTTTTTATTCATCGGTGACGTTAACGTCACATCCACTCTATCAGTAATTCCTTTGTTTCTTTTCAAAGTCCAGTGGTGAACCATTTCAGCATGTGATGAACGAGCAAGGACACTCACTCGAATTTGATCTCAATAGCTTTCTTTGAGAACAAAGCGTCTCTAATGAAATGTGGAGGCTGCTAATGAGCCGAGCGCGATCAAGAAACTTCTCGATATGGCACAGGGCGGTGATTTATCTGCAGCAAAGCTATATGGGTAATATGTAAATGAGCATTATGAGCAGTAGAGGTCACTCATTTTGTCGTCACGCGGTCCAGACAATACCGTGCAATGAAACTCGGTGCAATGAGATAGAAAGAAAGGATGTGGGTGATGTCATACCCTTATCCGTCCTCCCTCTTTCCACTCACACAAGGACAAGGTCAAAAGTATCGAGACATCCGATTTTTCCACCCACACATGGTTCTATAGGAGGCGTGGTTCTTCTTTATTTTATTCGCTTGAACTACGAGACCCAAAACCGGTACCCAGCAGGACACAAAGTGCTTGCACCATGAATGTCTGCTTGCCATGGTTTGAAAGAGGTCGAACACCTCCTGCTATAAAGCTCCAAACTTGAATGTGAATGCTAACTGCACCCCAGGCCTCCTCACCTACATCAGTAAATGACTTCACTAATACCCTTGTGGCTAAACATCTTCCCAGAAGAGTAAAGCTTATTATAAGAGCGAATGGGAACTAAATGTCTAATGGGATGTACAAAAAATAATCACACAGCAATCTTATGGTCGGGTGTCCACAAACTTATAGCCCTACAGCATTAAAAGCGACAATTTATATTCAATATCTTTTTTCATTTCTCATCTAGGAGGTTCTGCAGTGTGTGTGTGTGTGTGTGTGTGTGTTTGATGCCCAGCTTCATCTCTCGCTCCTCACACTCCGGCTCTGAATAATTCAGGCGCTGTGCACGTGAAAGAAGGATCCAGAAATAGCTCACACGCTGCTAAAAGAAGCGCAGACGCCTACGTTTACTCTACACAGTGCCATTATTTATAGATCTCACTGAAGTGATATGCAGCGCTGTGCGAAGAGCGTTCACGCCAACATCACACATCTGCACCGGCTTTAAAGTGTGAGATAGAGAAAAAGAAAAAGATAATCAAATCCTTCCACTCATTCATTGGGAATTGATTACTATTTATTACAATTGATGATGCTTCCAAAAGTGAGTATTTCCCGAGAGAATTAGCTCCACTCTTCTGGGAAGCTGTTTCACTAGATTTTGTGGAAATTCATTTCACAATTCAGCCACAAGGGTGTTAGTGAAGTCAGGTACTGATGTAGGTGGGAAGGTGAGGAATTTCATGCAACATCTAAAGACACCCTATACAAGTGTGTGCCTGCTTTAGAAGTTTGTGGTAACTGCTTGGAGAGGAACCATATATGGTTGGAAAGGTGAGGAGTCCCAATACTTTTGTCCAACCAGTGTACAGGGAGTGCAGAATTATTAGGCAAATGAGTATTTTGACCACATCATCCTCGTTATGCATGTTGTCTTACTCCAAGCTGTATAGGCTGGAAAGCCTACTACCAATTAAGCATATTAGGTGATGTGCATCTCTGTAATGAGAAGGGGTGTGGTCTAATGACATCAACACCCTATATCAGGTGTGCATAATTATTAGGCAACTTCCTTTCCTTTGGCAAAATGGGTCAAAAGAAGGACTTGACAGGCTCAGAAAATTCAAAAATAGTGAGATATATTGCAGAGGGATGCAGCAGTCTTAAAATAGCCAAGCTTCTGAAGCGTGATCATCGAACAATCAAGCGTTTCATTCAAAATAGTCAACAGGGTCGCAAGAAGCGTGTGGAAAAACCAAGGCGCAAAATAACTGCCCGTGAACTGAGAAAAGTCAAGCGTGCAGCTGCCAAGATGCCACTTGCCACCAGTTTGGCCATATTTCAGAGCTGCAACATCACTGAGTGCCCAAAAGCACAAGGTGTGCAATACTCAGAGACATGGCCAAGGTAAGAAAGGCAGAAAGTCGACCACCACTGAACAAGACACACAAGCTGAAACGTCAAGACTGGGCCAAGAAATATCTCAAGACTGATTTTCTAAGGTTTTATGGACTGATGAAATGAGAGTGAGTCTTGATGGGCCAGATGGATGGGCCCGTGGCTGGATTGGTAAAGGGCAGAGAGCTCCAGTCCGACTCAGGCGCCAGCAAGGTGGAGGTGGAGTACTGGTTTGGGCTGGTATCATCAAAGATGAGCTTGTGGGGCCTTTTCGGGTTGAGGATGGAGTCAAGCTGAACTCCCAGTCCTACTGCCAGTTTCTGGAAGACACCTTCTTCAAGCAGTGGTACAGGAAGAAGTCTGCATCCTTCAAGAAAAACATGATTTTCATGCAGGACAATGCTCCATCACACACGTCCAAGTACTCCACAGCGTGGCTGGCAAGAAAGGGTATAAAAGAAGAAAATCTAATGATATGGCCTCCTTGTTCACCTGATCTGAACCCCATTGAGAACCTGTGGTCCATCATCAAATGTGCGATTTACAAGGAGGAAAACAGTACACCTCTCTGAACAGTGTCTGGGAGGCTGTGGTTGCTGCTGCAATGTTGATGGTGAACAGATCAAAACACTGACAGAATCCATGGATGGCAGGCTTTTGAGTGTCCTTGCAAAGAAAGGTGGCTATATTGGTCACTGATTTGTTTTGTTTGGTTTTGAATGTCAGAAATGTATATTTGTGAATGTTGAGATGTTATATTGGTTTCACTGGTAAAAATAAATAATTGAAATGGGTATAAATTTGTTTTTTGTTAAGTTGCCTAATAATTATGCACAGTAATAGTCACCTGCACACACAGATATCCCCCTAAAATAGCTAAAACTAAAAACTACTTCCAAAAATATTCAGCTTTGATATTAATGAGTTTTTTGTGTTCATTGAGAACATGGTTGTTGTTCAAATTAAATCCTCAAATAAAATTAATCCTCAAAAATACAACTTGCCTAATAATTCTGCACTCCCTGTATAATCTTGAGACTCTACTCATTAATATTATATATGTGTGTGTGTGTGTGTGTGTGTGATTTTTGTTTGCTCAGGAGAACAAAACATGTCCAAGCCGAGAATAGAAATGCAAGTAGACAAGCAGTAATGCGATTGAGTTCAGGGTGAAAGAATTGAGGAAACAGTGTGGAAACCAATTAGTCTGAGTAACAGCTTCATCCAGTGAATGTAAAGAAAATCAACGCTTTTTTGAGATTCGAGTTTCTTCGTGCTGTGAAATCAGAAAAGATGACAGATATTGGATAGCATTATAACATTAAAACATTCTAAATGGTGAAGTGAAGAACACTGATGATCTCTCGATCATGGCACCTGTTAGTGGGATGATTTATTTATAAGGCAGCAAGTCAACAGGTTGATGTTAGAAGCAGGAAAAATTAACACGCGTAAGGATTTGAGCGAGTTTGACACATTGGGACGTCTAGATGTCTGGGTTAGAGCGTCTCCAACACTGCAGATCTTGTGGGATGTTCCTGGTCCGCAGTGATCAGAATCTATCAAAAGTGCTCCAAGGAAGGAACAGTGGTAAACCGGCGACAGGGTCGTGGGCGGCCGAGGCTCGTTGATGCACGTGGAACGTCAGTGCGAATTAATACAAACACAGATCAGGTTCACATTACAAACCGTGTCACCAGCAAAATACAGACAGCATGTATTCCCTTAATCTACTGCAGCCTGTGGGGGAGAAACTGGGAGGAGCGGGAGAGAGAAAGATAGAGAAAGAGGTAGAAAAGTAATAGGAAAAGATAGGAAAGAAAGAAAGAAGAAAGAAAGAAAGAAAGAAAGAAAGAAAGAAAGAAAGAAAGAAAGAAAGAAAGAAAGAAAGAAAGAAATGAGAAAAAAGAAAGAAAAGAGAAAGGGGAGAAAAGTAAGAGTGAAAGATAGAAAGAGAGATGAGGGGTAAAAGAAGAAATGAGATAGAAGGTGAAAAGAGGGTAAAAGAGAAAAGAGCAAGTGAATGAGGGTAAGAGATGAAAAGAGAGGGCAAGGAGCAAGAAAAAGAAAAATGAGAGAGGTAAGGAGAGAAAGAGGGAGGAGGGTGAGGCATAGTGAAAAAAATGTGTAAAAGGAGAGAGAAAGATGAAAAGAGAGGGTGATAACGAAAGATTGAGAGAGAGAGAGAGAGAGAGAGAGAGAAAGGGGGTAAAACAGGGAGCAAGAAAGAGGGCAAAATATAGAGAGAAAATGAAAGAGAAGGAACGATAAAAAGATGGGGTGAGAGAGGAAGAAAAAGAGAGACTGTGAAAAAGTGAGAGAGAAATAGAGAGAGAGAAAGAATGCATCACTGTGTCCGATCTCAGCTTCAGCACCCAAATCGTTCTGTCCCAGAAACGATAAAACGAGGCCCAGATCCCACACAGGCAGCAGGATATCGACTGTGTGCTGCAGGAAGAGCAACGAGATATACAGTATTTCTTCTTAGACCACCCAACCCCCAAACAGCAACAGGAAGGAACAGCAAGTCACACGAAGAAACAGAAAAGGACATAAAGGGACATCAAGAAATAGGAGGGAACAGGAAGAGACATGACGAGATAGGAAGCAACAAGAAGGAAGAGGATTGGACATAAAGGAACAGGAAGGGACAAGATGGGGCAGGAAGGGACATGACAGGACAGGAAGGGACATGAAGGGACAGTAAGAAACAGAAAGGAAAAGAAAGGGACAGAAAGGAACAGGACAAGAAGGGACATGACAGGACATTAGGAAAAAGAAGGGGACATAAAGGGACAGTAAGGAACAGGAAGGGACTTGAAGGGTCAGGAAGGAACAGGAATGGGACTGAAAGGAACAGGAAGGGACATTGAGGAACAGGAAGAGACCTGAAGGGACAGGAAGGGACAAAAGGGACATAATGTAACAGGAATCACGGTTTCATGAATTGCATTACTTGACTTAACACATATTGAAGGCAAATACCAGAAGGCCATTTTGCATCCCTTCCTGCCGTTGTTAGCGTATTCCATTGTGCACTCATTTAATCCCTCCTACATTCCATCAGTCACTCCTTCCTTCCCTCCTTCTCTCTCTCCCTCCTACACATATTTACTTGTTTTAAAGCTGAGTCAGAAAGAAAAACGAGTTTACTTCATCGCAACATCAAACGCATCACTGGGCAACAAAGGACTTGGAGATTAGGTGTGAAAAACGCCCCCGACACTAAGATTCCACAACACAAGCTTCCTCCAATAATCGTTTCTTTTTTAGACTCTATTACAAAACTCAAGGCGATAGATAAATATAGTTGCACCAAACTGCCACTCGGAGGAGCTTAAAGGAGGTATGGCAGGGAAATTGCGCCACTACTACGCTAACATCGCAGGTGCAATGTCTCACTTCCTCCTTGTGCTAAATAAATCCTGGGTTTTCCAGCATCGTCGTTTTCATTTCTCTATTTAAGTGGGCTAATAAATCAGCCATGCAGACGGAGTGTGTGAGCACCAGGTGATTTCACTATTACAGCCGGATTGGCAGGATATCGCTACGAAATGGCCCGAATTCTCTCTTTCCCTGTCTCTCTTGCAACAGACACACACTTTCTGAGTCTCATTACAGCTAATTGCACTGCTTCTGCCCAGGAGTTTTGATTAGCCAAAACAACAACAGCAGAGAGATTAGGGGTTTGTGCAGATGTCCTCTCTCTCCAGGCAGTCGCATCCTTCTGTCTTTATGCATCTTTCACTCCAGCTGCTTTTTACCCCCTCTCTGATTTTTTCCCTCAACCTCCTCTTTTTAAATAGTCAAATCCTCCTTCGCGGTCTCTCACACGTCTGGTGTTTGAGCCTCGTTTCCGAAATGGCAACTGGCCTCAAACTGAAGCCAAAAGTGCGAGTTCTAGTTCTAATTGGTTTTCCACTAACTGGATATTGTTCATTTGTACAGTCCTACTCGATGCAGGATCCAAGCATGATGTTTCACTCTCCAGACTCCTTAACTGGGATGAGTTAGGAACCTGGAGAGAAACCAGACTCACATAAAAAGCTTCCTGCCCCAGACTCCCTAAAATCACATGAGTTAGAAACAGTGAGAGGAACCAGACTCACATAGAATGCTCCCCCTCCACAAACTAAAGTCAAGAGAACAAGTTCAAGTTTAATTGGTTTTCCACTAACTGAATATTTGTACTCATACAGTCCTTGATGCAGGATCCAAGCATGATGTTCTAGACTCCTTAAATTGGGGTGAGTAGGGAACCGTGAAAGGCCCCATACTAACATGAAATGCTCTACTCTTCAGACTTCAGAGACAGCATGAGTAAAAAAAAAACCCCACAAAGAAACTCATCCTCTATTGGGTGACACTGAATAGTGGGTCACACAGAAAAGTCTGTCTCTGGTATGATCATTAAAATGTCTCAATCTACATCTGGATTCTTAAAAAAAATATAAGTTGCTTTGTGTCAATTCCCGTCAGAACTTCGATTGGAGCTTCCACTGATGTAGACATTTGCATTAGGATGCTATAAAACCCAACCAAAAATTTTTACTTCAATGCCTGTAGTCAGATGTACAGCCCACAGTACAAAACAACGTCCTCCTGATGAACATGGGGGAACACTGGACACATGCAGTCCTGCACAATGAGTTCATTCTAGTTTATTATCATTTCAATTTCAATTTCTTCCGAATTCTTGGGATTTGTCAAAATATCTTCAGGACTGATGGGATTGGTCAGGATTTTTTCAGAAAACTTTGGATTCTTCAGGATTTCTTCAGGACTGTTGGGATTGGTCAGGGTTTCTTCAGGACTGTTGGGATCGGTCAGTATTTTTCAGAAAACTTTGGATTCTTCAGGACTGTTGGGACAGGTCAGGATTTATTTTCTGAAAGATGGTTAGAATTGGTCAAGATATTTTCTCAGGATTTCTTCAGGGCATTTGGGATTGGTCAGGATTTCTTCAGGGCATTTGGGATTGATTAGGATTTATTCAAGGATAGTAACGATTGGTCAAAATATTTCAGGTCTGCTGGGATTTGTCAGGATATTTACAGACTGGTGATCTTGTTCGGAATTTGTTCAGGACTGGTGGGATTGATCAGGATTTTTTAGGCTGGTTGAGACTGGTCAGAATATTTTCAAGACTGTTGGGATTTGTGAGAATATCTTCAGGACTTGTGCCATTGGACAGGATGTTTTTTCAGGCGGGTTGAGATTGTTCAGGATTACTTCAGGACTGTTTAGAATATTTTCAGCGCTATTGGGATTGGTCAGAACATCTTCAAGACTGTTAGGATTAAACAGAATACCTTCAGGACTGAACATTTCTTTAGAAGTGTTGGAATTGGTAAGACTGCCTTTGTGAGCAAAATAGATTAATTAAGAGAAAATCACTGGGGGCATCTCAAAGAGTAGGAATGTATGTGATATAACCATTAAGCTTTGCATGAAAAATATAATCCTTTTTTATTTTTGTTTTCCTCTGAATATATTGCCCCTAGGCAAAGTACAAACAGACCTGCCCATACAGGAGGAAAAATTCAATTTTTAGTCCTCTGGTAAATAGAGTGCATGCCTCAAGACTGTTAATTTGATATGTGTGAGTAAAGTCTGGATGCACACAGCAGTTTTTTTTATTCAGGCCACATTTCTTTGCTGCATTTTAAGGACTTTTTACAACATAAGTGTTGTACTGGCTGAGGACTAGCTTCTATCTTCTCAACTCTAAACCTGGCTTGACAAATATCTGTATTGGCATTAGCACTACCACTGATTACATGGCAACTTGGCAGGCAAAGTGTCTGAGATTGAACACATAGTCCATCATGCTGCAAGACTCAGGTAGGATGCTTCACCTCGAACTCTCTAGGAGAAGGAAGAAGCCTTCAAGAAACCAGACTCACAGGGAAACGTGTTGCCAATCCATTAAGACACCATTAACCGTTCGAATGTACAATTTGGTACTGTGGTGCCAATTCTGTATTTTAAACAGTAGGCAAAAAGACAAGCAGGGGGTATCTGTCTGTCTCCTCGTCTTCTGTCATCTGAGCCCAGCAGCCCAGTATGTCAGCTTTTCTGATGTGCAGCACTGCTTGCTTCATGAAAACGAACGCCTCCACTGAAGTGCTACAGCAGCACAATGAATAATTAACTTTTTATCATTGGAGTGGTCGTCGAGCCAAGTGTCTCTGTACATTACCATCCATGTGTGCGTTTGTGCTTCTGACAACATTGAACTACTCTGAGAGTGCTTGGGTCCTCATGGTCATGCTTACATAATGCTGATGCATAACGAGAGCACCATTGTGAGGGGATGAATCAGATGAGCGTGTGTGTATGCATGCTCTTTTTCTAATTAGAAGAAGCCCTTAGCAAGGGTTTGTATGAAGCAATCATAACCAAAGGTGTGTGTGTGTGTTCCCTGTGATGTTATAAAAACTTACCTTTGTTAATTATTAAGGCTTCGTGCCAGTCTTGGCCTGAGTGCTGCACAAGAGGCTAGGCTAAGCATTGTTAAGAGGGTTAGTTTGAAGTGCTAGCGGTGCTGCTCTTTTAATTAGCAACTAACACTAGCACGGCTGTGCGGTTAATTAGCAGGTAGCGCTTGCGCTGCCGCTTCATTAATTACCAGCTAGCATTAGTTCTAAGGAAAGGACATGGACACAGAGTGCCAGGGTTATTGGGAGGCGAGCCAGCATGAAAGACAAAGAGAAAGAAATAAAGAGGTGAAAATGCTAGAGCTCTAGCGCACCTTATTCGGCAACGGGTAAAATCATGCACATCATCTTTCTAGAAAATTCAGGACTGCACTACAGCAATGGCAGGACGCCATCTTGGCCCTGGACGATAGCTGCAGAAAGGAGTGCCAGACTGCTAGCTAAAGTAGCGTCCAGCTCATCAGTATGCGCATAAGAAGGCTCCAATTTGCAATGCAGGCAGGAGCAAGATGACTTCACACACACAAAACAGATGTGTTTAACAAAGCGTTTAGCAAAAAAATAATTTCAGAACCTTTCCTGGGTTTTTCGATTTTGGACCAATTGATGGATGTTTTCTTCCATACTGGTTACAGCTAATACACATCTACTACTCGGTTCTCGGCAGCAAATAACAAGCATGCACTCTCATAAATTAGCCAGTGTTCATTAGAGGATTATCAGATCTAGAGCTCTTAATATGAATGTGAACTCAAACTTTTTCTGACTTGTGAGGCTGATAAGCGACTTGATCTGATCATGAGTCACTATGGCAGATTTTGGCATCTGTTCTGTCTTCACAAGACCTTTCGCTCGACTCCCTGTTGTTCTCGCGAATCGGCTATTTTTGCATTTTTAGCAATTATTTTCGAAGTGGCGCTTGGGCAGATGGAATTGTGGAACGATATGTCACACATCAAGCGGTAAGAATTTACAAGTTCCTCACCATTTTCCAACCACGATGGGCACTAGCGCATGAGAACTCAGGGCTCAGTCACAATGAATGAACAGAATAAAACCAATATGGTTGCACTTGAATAAAGAAGTAAATGAGGCTGTACAAGGAATATACCATTGTTGAAAGGACACATTTCAGGAGATAATATAATTTAAGTCGATCTCAATTATGTCCTCTCAAGGTTTTGACACTTTGGACAGCATTCGAGAAGAACACTGTGGCAGTCATTTGTGATTTGGAGGCAATTAAATGAGGGACCTGATCTGTGTTCCCTTTCACTTCATAAATCTGTCCAATCCAATCAAATGAAAGCCCAATTATTCTGCCAATTCATTCATGCGTTTCAACACACTCATTTATCCAGTGGTGCATTGAGGATTGAAAGGAAGACAAAAATGCTCCAAATCCCCCACAGTCACCCTGAGCAGAGATTTGACTTTTCCTTTAGTTTCACACCCCTTATGTGCCATGATAGACATTTTAGAGGGTAAAAATGTAATTTCTGGTCCATTGACACATCTTCAGAGAGTTTTATCATGACTGTGTGGCAGCAATCCACCATGTGCCATCTTGAATCAGGATTTGCATGACTACCCACACGGACCCGTGCCACGATAAGGAAGTTTAAAGGTCCTGCTATGCAAAGGACAGTTGGCTAGCAGGCTAAATATTAGGGTCTCTATTTGCCCAGCAGGGTTTTACAATCTGCTTTTGTGGCTTACCACAAACTATCAGTGCCCTTTAGAATTTTTGGCATCAAATAAAACAACAAATAAAGGATGCAGTCCCTTTCAGTCTACCAAGATCAGGATCTTAATCTACTTCTGAATGTAGAATATTTTCTCTGCTTTATATTCAAAGGTCCAACCTGACTGCCCTCACTTCAATACAAACCACATGATTTGTCTGAGATGGGGATTGCTATATAATGACATTGTGTCTTTAAACAGTCCAATGTTCATTTTGCAAGAAACATGTACAACTAAAAAAAACAACTGCCAATGCATCATTGAAGTACCAGGAGATTTTACAGTGAGATATCGGGTGTTGTAAATAGGCAAAATTTGTGATTTAGCCTCATCTGGCATCAAAACAATGCGTGTGACACTCTTCCGAAATATACAAGATTCTCTCAAAAAAGCTTCTTCTGTTAGCAGTACATAAAAGCAACTTGAACTACAGTGTATCCCCTTTTGCTGAGGGACTCCACTATTACTACAGTGTATCTCCTATTGCTGAGGGTCTCGATTCTTACTACAGTGTATCTCCTATTGCTGAGCGTCTTATTACTACAGTGTATCCCCTATTGCTGAGGATCTCGATTATTACTACAGTGTATCCCCTATTGCTTATTGTCTCGATTATTACTACAGTGTATCCCCTATTGCTTAGGGTCTCGATTATTACTACAATGTATCCCCTATTTTTTAGGGCCTTAATTATTACTACAGCGTATCCACTATTACTACAGTGTATCCATTAATGCTGAGGGTCTTGATTATTACTACAGTGTATCCCCTATTGCTTAGGGTCTCGATTACTACTACAGTGTATCCCCTATTGCTTAGGGTCTCGATTATTACTACAGTGTATCCATTAATGCTGAGGGTCTTGATTATTACTACAGTGTATCCCCTATTGCTTAGGGTCTCGATTACTACTACAGTGCATCCCCTATTGCTGAGGGTCTCCACTATTACTACAGTGTATCCATTATTGCGGCGGTCTTTACAATTACTACAAGCTATCCCCTTTTGCTGAGGGGCTCCACTATTACTACCAGGTATCCTATTACTAAAGTGTACCTATTATTGCTGAGGGTTTCCACTATTACTACAATGTATCCCCTATTGCTGAGGGTCTCCACTATTACTACAGTGTATCCATTATTGCGGAGGTCTCCACTATTACTACAATGTATCCCCTATTGCTGAGGGTCTCCACTATTACTACAGTGTTTCCATTATTGCTGAGGGTTTCCACTATTACTACAATGTATCCCCTATTGCTTAGGGGCTCCACTATTAGTACAATGTGTTCCCCTTAGCTGAGGGTCCCCACTATAACTACAAGGTATCCCCTTTTATTAAGGGTCTCCATTACTACAATGAACCCCCTTGTGCTAAAGGTCTCCACTATTATTACAGTGTATCCCTTTTGCTAAGTGTCTTCACTATTACTACTAGTTATCCCACTTAGGATAGGATTGTCCTTCTAACACAATTATAAGTTCAATAAAAGTAGTTTGGTGGTTGAGGGGATGCTACGACCTGGTTATTAAGCAAGTCAAGTACAATGTGCAAGTGCTAATGACAAACAGGTGGTGAATTTAAATCTTATAAACAGCCGGATCTTTGAGCAGCACTTTTCACTGTAATACACTATAGACTTCTATTTATAAATACAAATTGACACTGTAGGTATTTTTAAAAAGTCCCTCAAAAAGACCCCCCCACCCCCAAAAAAAGCAACTGCTACAGAAAGCAAGTTCTATTATTTCTGCTGTCATTGTCCCATTAATCTCTTCTCTACGTCTTTTTTCATTAGCCCTGTCACACAGCCTCAATATAACTTTTCACCAAATGATTACAGGAACCACTTGAGCTGCTTTTTTCTTCCTTCCGATGTACATTTTCTTTGTGTATTTAAATGGAGCATGCGATAGGAGTCATCAGATTTTATATACTGTGCAATCTGTCTCTGTCTATTTAAGGACAGCCAAGGACAAAAGCAATATACATATATGTACAGTGAACCTCTTTGACAGCATGGAGAAATGAATTCATTGATCAGACTCAATTCAAGCAGGCATCTATTTTACTAATGCATGGTGCATCAAAAAAGAGAGAGAGAAAGAGAGAGGGAGGGAGTGGGATATTTCCTCTCCACAACACGAAAGACAAGGAAAAGAAAATGATTTGAGACTGCACTACGACTGCTACAGTACAAATTAGCTCGATTTTGCTTCCGAAGGTCAAAGTGCATCCACGCAGGAAATGGAACGTCCTGGTTTCTTAGCCGTCGCTTGTTCAGGCTTGGAATAGCCTCCCTCACTTCTAGAGCTTACGGCCCTCATCGCGAAAATGTCATCCTATCGACTGTTTAATAACGGTGAGCGGCGTAATCGATTCATTTGGTGCGTAGCTGCCGTTGCGTATTGCATTCACTGTTAGCCACTTGTATATTACGGTGCAAGATTGGACCGAAAACATAGGCTACGGTAAAAGACATTTCAATTAATTACCAGAGGGAGAGTGTTAGCGAAACAGTCCTAGCGACAGATCGCTACAACATGCAATCCAAAAAGGAATTCTAGTGATCTCTTCACGTGATCTACTTTCTGATGAATATCCCCTTTACATGCTTTTTATTTTGAATCAATTGTTACCAAAATTTAAAAAAAAAGAATTGCAATTGTTTCACCATCAGAATGTAAAGATAAGGTAAAAGTTTGGAACCTATAGGGCTGTAAGAAAGGAATGGACTGGAACCTGACTAGAGAATACACAAAAATAATAAAAAATGATGTTAAGAAGCAAAAGGAGACTTACTTCTACACTAAATGTACAAACATCGAACTACTTGGTGCCGTGACCCGGATCCTAAATTAGTAATTCGAAATAAAATAAGCACAGTTCGATATGTATTTTTAAATATATTGTATAAAATAGTAAAAAATGGGTGTGTCCAAACCTTTGATTGAGTATAATTTCTACAATATTGTCTTGTTAATGCACGCAAATATAAATCTCACACACTCTCCAAGCTGTTTGATGTCAGTCAGGCAGATAAGATGTCAGTTTCATCAAACACAGCTCGCTCGCTCTCATACACACACACAAACACACTTACTAGCCAACGGCAAAGACGATCAGTCGCCACGGCAACAAGTCCCCTCCAAATCCAAAATGCCACATGCTCTATTTTTAGATTGGATTTTTTTTTTTATATGAATATATGAAAATGAATATGAATATGAAAATAAATGTAATTTCCTGAAGAGCAAGACGCCTGTCAGTGTGATTGTTAAAATTACAACACAAACGCACACACGCACCTTTTTACAAACGATTAATGGAAGCGGTATGACCGTCTTTCTCGACAAGGTTTACGACAGGTAACAAGCAGCTTCATTACTAACCGGAGTGGAACATCTTCATAACTTCACTGCATTGCGACCATACAAGGTTCCCAAAACATGAGACTCCACCACGGAACATCTTGTTCCTTTATGGTGGTTATCCATGAAAACAATACCCACATGTGTCTCTACAAAAACGCAAAATGGTGTTGGGTAGACACATAACAGCAAATAACAGCGACCTGATTGGTCCAAACATCCTGATTGGTCCAGGAAATCTGACAGGCGATTTTGTTATTAGTTTTTGTGATGCATCTGCAATGTTTATTTTATTTTGTGAAAAAAGATGAAACTTTAAAAGGTGCAGTATAAAGTGCCTCCAGCAGCCCCAAATTGGTTTAGTTTATGGACTATGCAGGTAGAAGAGTCAGCAAATGTCTATCGGAATTTCAGATATGAGATCAGGCCTGGCCAGGTTGGGAGTCTCCATGGTTACTGGTGTGTGTGTATGTGTGTGTGTGTGTGTGTGGCTTGCGAATCTGCCAGGAAAAACAATCCTTGCTGTTCCAATACTTTTGGAGAACACTATATTTATTTATTTATTTATTCATTTATTTGTGTGTTTGAGTGTGTGTGTATGATCATTGCTGCCAAACACACATTTTCCCTTCCACAATATACATAATGAACACTGGCTAGTTTGTTCTACAGTATCTTTCTCACACACACACACACACACACACACACACACACACACACGGCAGGGGAACTAATTACAGTCTGAACTCTATGCAGTGTTTTATTCATAGCCTTGCTACCTGTTCTAGAAGTGTATTTCATCAGCTGACAAGATTCTCCATCTCTTCCACTCAAACCTCTCTCTCTCTCACACACACACACACACACACACACACACACACACACACACACACGTTACATCATCAGTACCAATTTCTGCTAACCCTATGCTGGGCAAAGTACTGCAGAGCCTGATAGCACTCACACTGCATGGTGTGTGTGTGTGTGTGTGTGTGTGTGTGTGTGTGTGTGTGTGTGTGTGTGTGTGTGAGATCATAATGACTAACATCGATGCTATCAGTTGTGATGAGTCAGTATGAGAGAAGGTGAAAGCCGCAGCAGCACACCGCTCTCCCACTGACACACAGCACTGAGGAGGTGAAGCCTCGTCCTTACTGCTTTTTCAATTACTTTATTTTAAACAGGAAGTGACTGAAGACACACCTGATGCACAGCATCTCATTTACACACACACAGGAAGTGACAATATCATCGCTACACTAATCACACTAACCATCCACCTTCTTTTCTTTGTAATCATAAGAATGTGAAAGTAGAGAGTGTACCTGTCAATCACAATGAAGGAGGCGTGGTCCCTGTACCTGTCAATCAAATTGAAAAGGGTGTGGTCCCTGTACCTGTCAATCACATTGAAAAGGGTGTCGTCCCTGTACCTGTCAATCACAATTAAAAGGGTGTGGCCTCTGTACCTGTCAATCACAATTAAAAAGGTGTGGCCTCTGTACCTGTCATTCACAATGAAAAAGGTGTGGCCTCTGTACCTGTCAATCACAATGAAAAAGGTGTGGCCTCTGTACCTGTCAATCACAATGAAAAAGGTGTGGCCTCTGTACCTGTCAATCACAATGAAAAGGGTGTGGCCTCTGTACCTGTCAATCACAATGAAAAGGGTGTGGCCTCTGTACCTGTCAATCACAGTGACGGAGGTGTAGCCTTTTTCACGCCTATGAGATGATGACGTGTGTGTGTGTCATCTTCAAACATTTCTGTTTGACCATGATAAAAGCACGGTCTCTCTCCCGGAGCCGGAGTCACATGTTCAAACAGAAGCAGGTGAAGGATGAAATGAAAAGCGTTGGAGCAGCTCCACTGCTGGGGTGTGTGTGTGTGTGTGGTTGTGTGTCGATGTTGAAGTTTCTCTGAGTGTGCTGTGGGATGTGGTGTGTGACACTGAAACACGGCCCAGGGTCAGAAAGATACACACATGGTGCAGCACACTCGAACCCACACACACACAAACACAAACACACACACACAGCAGCACTCATCCAGCTAGCAAAGCCCTTTATAAAGTGTGTGTGTGTGTGTATCACACTGGGGCTAATATCCTTCGATAATGTGATTTTTATGGTTTGATGAGACGGTATGATGTTAGGCACTCCCCAGCTGTTCTTTATTAGCTAATACGCTAACCACCTGTTTCCACAACACTCTCATCTTCTCCAATCAATTTCAATCCCACCACACTCACACTCACACACACAAACACACACTTATAGCTAAACACACACACACACACACACACACACACACACACACACACACACACACACCCTTATAGCCGAAAACACACACACACACACACACACACACACACACACACACACACACACACACACTCTTATAGCTGAAAACACACACTCTTATAGCTGAAAACACACACACACACACACACACACACACACACACACACACCTTATAGCTGATAACACACACACACACACACACACTCTTATAGCTGAAAACACACACACAGCTGAAAACACACACACACAC
>NC_060893.1:24145100-24200100 GCF_014805685.1 Silurus meridionalis | reverse complement strand
TGGTTTGTGAATGAGGTGCTGGAACTGAGTGGTCTGGATCACACACCTGTTCTCTGTTTCACTGAGGGATGGAGGGAAGAAAAGAAGAGTGAGACGAGAGCTCTGTGTGGGGGAGTGGGGGGTGGGGTCACTATAAGGTGACCATAAAAATGTGACTGTGTCAAAAGAAAGATGATTTGGTTGATAACCACAGTGACCCTGTTCACCTCTAGTGTTTCACCATAATGATTGTAGATATGCAGCAAAAGACAAAAACACACATGAACTGGATAGTGAATGAAAGTTCTGTGGAGTCCAAATGGAACATTTTTGTCTCTAACACAAGAACTTGTGTAAGACGGAGAACAGGAGAGAAGATGTAATCAGACTCCATCACCACCACAGTCACACATGGAGGTGGAAGGTTAATGGTTTGGTGTTGTTTTGGTTGTTTTCAGGGAAGGTTCTGGAAAGTGAAAGGAATCCTGAACCATCATGGCTCCCATTCCATAATTCCGGTTTATTGGAACTTCACCGTACAACAAGACGATGAGCTGAATCGAACGTCCGAGTTCTGTGAGTGTTTTTTGGAGAGCAAACAGTGGTCTGGAGTGACATCTATCATGGAACGGCCTGCCCAGTCACCGCACCTAAATCCTACTGAACTGGGATGAACTGGATCACAAGAATGAAATCTCCAACCACTAAAGAACACGTTTGAAAAGTTTACAAGAGACACACCAAAGTGTTTCAGCTAAATGTTTGGGAAAATGTTTGGAAAAATGTACTATCTGGATGCTGAGAGTGTGTGAAGCTGTTCTTCATGCTAGGGGAGGTTTTTTTAATGAGAATAAAGTCTGCCCATTTAGATATTTGTTTAACCTCTTAGCCTTCAGCGCCGCGCCAACGCGGCCGACATCCCACTGTTCTCAGGTGTTAATGTTGAGCAATAGATAGAAATAGAAAGGGACAAGAGCAACAATGACTAACTATACATCATTCTAAAGGTCCAAGCCTCAACGAGCTATTTCAGATCACTGTTATTCAATGAAAATATCCAATGCTGCAAATCCCGGTTTATTAGAAAAGTGAGGGCTCCACTGAACAACATGCCGTAAAGCATTTTTGCTCCAAACAAACAATAGTGTTGTAATTTAGATTGTTATTCTGTTTTTACGTCACAGTACTTTGATTGGTGTATTTTGTGTATGTAGCCCACTTTTGTCAGGAACTGTTAACATTTAAAATTAGGTAGGGCATTTTAGCCCAAAAGCTGTGGCAAAGGCTAACAGGTTAAAGTAAATCTTCATATCACTATATTACTTAGTTTGTTGAACAGGCAAGCAGCAATAGGAACATGCATGTGTCCTATATTTTATATATATAGATAAAGCAAAGGCAGGCGGTGGTGAGGTTCTTCATGTAACTGGGCAAATCTGCCACATGACATACTTTGACATATGGCGATGCTGCAGAAGAACATCACTGGAAGACGACGAGAGATTTGACCTTTGTCGAAATTGTTCGGCAACTCGTGCATGATGATCGTCGGAGAACAATCCACACGTTCTCACATCTGCCCTTACCCTATTTGCCAGATTCTGCTTCTGTGGACTTTGTACCTCTTCCTGAAGATGAAGATCTGGCTTAAAGGTCTCTGTTTTGAGATGCTTTAAAAAAAGAAGACTTCCAGAACACATTCCGGAAGTGGCAGGGACACTAGGCGTGCTGTATTGTTGTGCAAGGGAACTATTTTCCAGGTGATGGTGTGGAGATGTAGATAAATAAAATACTTTCTCGAAACTTTAAGTACCACCTAATAAATCATTACAGTATACTGGTTTGGATGAAGCGGAAAGACAAAGAGATAAACACAGAGCGGTCTTTCGTATTTCCAGCAGCAGCTCCTCAATACCCAAGTAAGATTTATCCACAAAATTTGGTCAGAAAGCAAATGCAGTTATAAGTCACTCGGAGTCTGTCTCTGGACACGTACTTCTCCTGCACCTTAACGTTAAGTGGTTTCATGAAGAGATCATTTGCGTCCTGTCCGTCCAATCAAACTCCTTCTGTCAGTTTTCATTTCTTTCAATCTTTGCACCAGACCTGGTGACAGGATCTCATAAGCGTGTCACTCCACCTCGCGAGTGTTTGGAGTTTGCTTTATTGTGAATTCAGGACCCAATTCGATTACAATTCAGCAGATGATATAGACAGGGGCAGCTACAGAATCGCTGCATTTTTAATTATGATGCTAAATAAATACTTTTGAAGCGCAAAAACGAAAAGATGATAACACTCGTTTCCCTTTGTCTGTATTTATCGCAGCCGGCTGTAAATCAGAGCTGGAGTAGACAAGGAGGCTCCAGACGTATGCGTCGTGGTGTGACGGACAGCTCCTGGGTGACAACTCTGAACAACAAGCAGATAAATCAGGCGGAACAACGTCGCCAAGCTCCGCCCACTCCGCCCATCAGTCGGATTGATGGGCGTCTCCTGACACCACCCTGATTTGTGCAATACGGTGGCCTATGGAGAGAGATCTTGAGAGGGATCTTGGGAAAGAGAGAGAGATGAAGTATGTGGGCAGTATTTTATCACGGCACGGCGACAACCAGCCCACGCCGCTTTCTAAACATATCCCCGAGTTCTCTTCAGGTGAGCGCCGTTGACAGAAACTTTGCTCCTGCAACCCGAGCTGGATGATATAATCCCCTCACCTTTAGGAGAATATGGCAGATATCTTGCACCCACCAAGTTCAGATGGAACTCGAGACTAACTCGATTAAATCTTGGAACGAGACCCGCTGCTAACGAGATGAATCGGTTCTACTGGAGAGGACAGAGTTGGAACATGTCGAGTCCATGCTGAGGTTTCTCCATGATTCTGTGCCAGACATTCGATTCTCCTCGAAACACACGGGAACCGAATGCGTTCCTGCTGAATTCTGATCTCTGAGAAGGTATTTTCTATAGGGTACACGTCATAGCATACAAGTTTCATGTCCTTCCGTCTTTTTTCCCTTCCTTGTTCTTTCTATGTTTTCTTGTTCCTTCATTTTCAGTTCTTTTTTTCCTTCCCTTGGTCTACCCACACTTTCTTTCCTTCCATCATTCTACCCTCCGTTTTCTCCTCTCCCTCACATTTCCATCTTTCTTTATACCCTCGCACATGCATGGTGTAGGTGTAGACCATTCCAGTCTTCCCCTACACCAAGCGAAAGCAGCTTATGCCATCTCTGATGCGAGAGCAGGGCAGCTCTGAAAGGTGAAAGTTCCCTTTCCTTTGCTCTGATGCCTCAAATCGTCTCACATTACAGCACCTCGGATTTACATAACGGTGTCAGCTGACACTTTTGCCCAAAGCGATTTCCTCATTAGGCGACTGCAGGGCCTGGTTCTCCCTCGAGCAGACGACTGGTTAACTATGTCCCTTAAGGGCATCGAGGCACAAAACAGCATGCAATCCAGACAAATGTCTCAACCACTTTCAAATGCCTGTGGGATTTTATTCATTTTACCTGACACAAACAACACTGGGCCAACACAAACTTCCTGTCAAGAGGACTACAAGTTCCTACTCTGTTCTTCTAGAACTTTTATTAGCTGGTCAAATGCTGACAGATAAACACATGATACGTGCTGGAAAAGATACTCAGCATTCGTAAATGCAACCATTAAGATTTAACCATTGAGGCTCACTGTTCATTTTAGAGATAAATACAAAGAGGAGGCAGAGCAGGAACAGGGGAAAAGCATGGGAATGGGGTAAGAGCAGGGTCAGAGTAAGAAAGGAACAGGTTAGGAACAGGGGATGGACAGGGTAGGGACAGTATAATAGTAGGAAAGAAGCAGGGGAGAAGGGAAGATGCAGGGTAGTAGCAGGAAAGGAGAAGAGGAAGAGAGACTGAAAAGAGAAGGCAAAGAGAAGGAGCAGGAAAAGAGATGATAAAAAGCAAAAGGGGAAGAGAAATGTAAGAGAAGAAGAAAACGAGAAGAGTAGAGAAGAAGGAGGACAGAAGGAGAAGAGAAGGAAAAAGAATATGAGGAGAAAAGAAGAAAAGGAGAAGTGAAGGAGAAAAGAAAGAAGGAGAAGAGAAGGGCAAAAGAATAAGAGGAGAAGGAAAAGAAAGAAGAGAAAGAGAAAGAAAGAAGTGAAGTAGAAGAGAAGGGAAAAGAATAAGAGGAGAGGAGGAGAAAAGGAGGAACAGGGGAAAAACAGAGTAGGAGCATGTTAGGAACAGTATAGAAGCGAAGGAAGAGAAAGGAAAGACAAGGGAGCAGAGCAGGAGCAAAGCAGGAGCAGGGCAGGAGTGAGGCAAGAGCAGGGCAGGAGCAGGGCAGGAGCGAGGCAGGAGCGAGGCAGAAGCGAGGCAGGAGCAGGGCAGGAGCGAGGCAGGAGCAGGGCAGGAGCAGGGCAGGAGTGAGGCAGGAGCAGGGAAGGAGCAGGGCAGGAGCGAGGCAGGAGCGAGGCAGGAGCAGAGCAGGAGCGAGGCAGGAGCAGAGCAGGAGCGAGGCAGGAGCAGAGCAGGAGCGAGGCAGGAGCAGGGCAGGAGTGAGACAGGAGCAGGGCAGGAGCGAGGCAGGAACAGGGCAGGAGTGGGGCAGGAGTGGGGCAGGAGCAGGGCAGGAGTGGGGCAGGAGCAGGGCAGGAGTGAGGCAGGAGCCAATGCTTAGTTAAATGTACTGAATGGACTGTTCATTTGCCACCACTGAATGTTCTGTGCGTGCACTTCACCATGCCATCTGTCCACCTTGGCATCAATAAGCCACAACCTGCCTCTTTATATGGGCAGCACTCTAACAGACACACACACACACACACACACACACACACACACACACACAAATCCTGGAATGAGCTCTCAATGCTTTCTTTTTCTTTCTATTTATCTCCGTTAGAGTACTTTCTTTCCATTCGCTGACCTTTTTTCTCCCCCTCCCCACATCCTTCTATCTCTCATGACCAAACATTTGTCTTTCCGTCCATCGAGGTGAAACGAGTTCAGTTAAGTGAGTTTCAGTTTGTCCTCCAAAACGGCCTGCTGATTTAACAGGTAATCAGCACCAATGGTTTCATTTTTTTTATTCACCTGTTACTCGGATATTTTGTTTGCCTAGAATTCTACGGAAAATAAACATGATAGTGATAGTTGGGGGTTAAGGGTCATTAAGGGTTATTCGGGAATAGCTGCCACTCTCATCCTATGGATTATTCTTGATTTTAAATACACTGTTACAATTAGAAATAATTTGAAATCAGTTGTACACCATATCTAGAGCTTTTCATGGCTTTTTAGAACATGTGCCATTTCTGCAGAGCTGCAACTTTACATTGCATTTACATGTATGGCATTTGGCAGACGCCCTTATCCAGAGATACCTCCATAACACCTAATATTGTGTTGGTCCCCCTTTTGCTGCTAAAACAGTTCTGACCCGTCGATCATTACATCATGAACTTCATCAGTTTGAGCTACAGGAGCTCATTTGTTGGATCGGACCACACGGACCACCCTTTGTTCCCACATGCATCAATGGACCTGTTGCCGGTTCACCACTGTTCCTTCCTTGGAGTACTTTTGATAGATTCTGACCACTGCAGACCAGGAACATCACACAAGAGCTGCTGTTTTGGAGACGCTCTGACCCAGACGTCTAGACTTCACAATGTGTCAAAATCCTCACACTCACCTGCTGTTTTTCCTGCTTCTAACATCAACTTTGAGGACAAAATATTCACTTGCTGCCTAATTATTAAATCCACCCACTAACAGGTGCCATGATGAAGAGATCATCAGTGTTCTTCACTTCACCGCTCTTAATGTGATAATGTTAAGTGTTTTAAATGCTGCTTATGTGAAGCAGCAACTATTGAAGCAACTATGAATAGCAACTATTAATCATTTATTTCATTGTTACAATTGAGCAGTGATTGGGTTAAGGGTCTTGCTCAGGGGAGTGGCAGCTTGTTGTGGCTGGGATTTGAACTCAACCTTCAGATGCAAAGTCCAATGCCATAAACATGAAGCTACCACCTCCCCCATAAAGCATTCCAAATCCCATCAAGTTGCTAGTCTGATTTACGATTTGACAGGAATTGAGCAGGGAGGCTGGAGCTTGTTCCTCGGAACCCGTCTCATCGTATTGACCTGCTGCTCATGCTTCTTCAAAGGTCAGCGTAACAGAGAAGGAAAGTGCTCTCTGGCCTCATTCCCCATTCCCCCCTGAGGGATGACCATGATTGCCAAGTGACACTCTGATTGATATTAACAGGAAGCCACAGAGCAGCATGAAAGGAACCTCGTCTGGGACATTGGCTTTGCGTTAGATCAGATTTGCGGTATATATATTATATACGCCTCGAGCTCACGGGTTGTATGACAGTATTACACGGATTCTCACAAGACGGTAAATCACAGAGCTTGATAAGATTTTTGAGTGCAATCATGAAACTACTTTTCAAGAGCTTGTCTCGACCAGACCCATTTTGAAATGCGAGACTGGATGAACTCCTCACAACTGCTTCGAACCGCCAGCATGTTCCTGAACGAGGTTTTTCCCTTCATCTACCTCTTTTCATTCTCTCCTCACTCTCTCTTCCACTCCGTGAGCCGGCCTCGTCCAAGAAACCGAAATAGACGAATGAGGTTTACGTTGTAAAATAATCTGCACACGCCATCAGCTGATTCTCCTGGAAGTCATTTCACTCGCCGGTTTGAAAAATGTTCACGAGATATTTAAAAGGAACCAATTCACCAGATTCCACTGTCGCAAAAAAGTACATTCGTTTTGCCTACTTGCTCCACCACACCTCCACTTTGAAAGCCTGTGCAGTTGTTGATCATCTCCTGAACTTGCTAAAACCCAAGACTAATGGTTATGAAATTCAATTTGAGCAACACCAGCTGGGTTTCCTCTGCTGCTGTCAGTCATCTCACACAATTAAAGCTCATCAGCATTATTTCTAAAGCTCCCCTTTTGGTTCTTAGGAATTTCGTTTTCTCTAAACATTTACAGCTACAGCATTTGGCAGCGATCTTTATCCAGAGCGACTTATATGCATATTTCTTACAACTTAGCAGCTACAGGGTTAAGGACCTTGGACAGAGGCTTTGCACAAGGGCCCAGCAGAGGCAGCTTGGTGTGGCTGAGGTTTGAACTCATGGCCTTCGGATCCAAAGTCCAATGCTTTAACCACCTACCACCTCTTCCTCTCTCCCCGTTTCCTCACCTGTTCATTCTGCTTCAGCCAGGAGGAGGATGAAAAAGACGACAGGGGTTGCGTGTTATCTCGGTATGCAATAACGCAGAGAGCAAAGAGGAATCACGCAAACAAAATAATATTTGTTCTAAAGAAGGAGTCTCCAGGTTTAGAGCTTGGTGTAAATTTTCCAACATCTACAGGACAAAGAATGTTTGTTTTGCGGTTTCTCTGTATTCTTAATCTCAAGAGTGATAGAAAAAGTAAGGCTGGAGTGGGAATGACCATTTATAGGAGTCCCCGGTTTCGAAGCTTGGGGTCATTTTTTCGACATCTACAGGACATTTATGTTTAACGATTTCTCAGTAATTCTCAACGTCAAGAGAGATACAGAACCGAAGGATGGAGTGGGAATGAATGTTTATAGCTGCTATAATGTAGCAGCTATAAATCGCCACGAAGATGTTTCACCGTACTGATTGCAACAAAATAAGCATTGGCAAATTAGATCAATAGTCCACTTCCTGTCTACAGCATGATGTCACGCTGTAAAGTCAGAAATAATGAGATGCTGATTCCAGTTTAACGAAAGACCAGAGGTCCAAAACTCAATTACTGTAAAATCTGACGAGCTATAAGCGAGCCATTCATCTCAGTCGGTCACCCTGCAGCTCCATATTCCTTTCAAGACGGCCACCGGAGGCATCTGATTTGCTTTGCATTGTGTGACCTCTACCACAGCAGGCGCAGCAACTACCACCTGAATGGTAAGAAAGAGAATTCGAAGTCACGACCGTGAGCTCATCAGGGAGATGAAAGCGTGCCTGGGCACACTTCATATGGAGGATTTACAAAGCCGAGGCTGCAAACCTCATTAGCGCACCGCTAAACGAAGTCATGCTGGGCAAACAGAAGTGCTTTGCCGTCCAATAATATTGACATGCATGCGGGCGGGTTTTTGCAGAGCTCGTACGGGTCATCGATGCGATTTCTGAGTGCTCGGGTTTCCAAGGAAGAAGATTGGAATCGGTCGTTAATGCCAACGGAATTCCCAATAATGAGACGCGAGCACAATTAGAAAGGAGGATGGAAGTGAGGCGAGGAGCGCCTGGAGAACGCTTCTGAAGCACTTTGTCAGCGCAGGCCAGACACCAATGAAGAGCAGGAATGAAGATTGGATTCAAATGAGCTTTCCAGTCCACACCGGATTCCATCGAGGTGGAAAAGAAAATGAAATCTACAGAAATCATTTGATTGAGTGTACAATGGTGTAGTTGCACCTATAGTCCTGATCAGTTTGTACAAGACTCCACGGGGAATTTGTTCAGGATTTTAATTCTTCTTTTTTTTTTTTTTTTTTACTTCAATTGCTGAAATTTGTACTGTATATAAAATAACATTTAACTTAACTTTAAAGTGGTTTTAAAAGTTCACAATTTCTTTCTTAATATCTTCTTTTGTCCCTCTATTAAAAATAAATAAATAAATAAATAAATAAATAAATAAATAAATAAACCCTAAAAAAAATTATTGCTATTTTTTCCAGGCTTCTTGGTAGCATTTTTAACCACTTTAGGACCCATGGATTAATTATAAGAATGTATAATGCAGTTATTTATGTCTGTACTTTTGAGAATCACCAAAAGCTGGAGCCCTAACCCTAACGATGTCAACACACTTGGCCAATGAACCTGATTCTGTTTCTGAAGCCACAAATGTAATAAATGTGTTATAACCTCACGAACCTTGAAGGAAAGTTTACAATAAAAACCTGTGGTTTGACATGTTATATGATATTAAATTTCACAGATTTTTATTTGGTACTGAATTAAATTAAAATGTCAAAATTTAGTTTTTCAGTCGTTTTCTGTTTTCTCTATTTATATATTATAGAGTATAACACTTCTCATATATATATACTGTGTGTGTATATATATATATTATTCGTGTATATAATTTTTTTGTGTATATTATAGTCTAGTGTATATTATATTATTCTTAACCTTTACTTTAACTTTTTTTAGTTATATTTGTAATATACTTATACATTATACTTATTTTTATTTATTTAACTTCATTTTTATCCCTATATTAAATTTCTTTATGTTTACATGTTGGACAGTTGTAATTAAAGCATTTAATGTCGTACTCTGAATGAATATTTGAATGAAATTATAATTTTAATTAAATAAATAAACAAACAAACAAACAAACAAATAAATAAATAAATAAATAAATAAAGTATTCCACAGACAAGACTCATTGGGCTTGCTATTAAATTTAAAGAGAAATATAATTTCAACATCAAAATTCCATCCAAATTTTGCTCCGAATAATAAACAGTTTTTAGTCCAATAGTTTTAATTGTAACGTGCCCATTGATTATGCAGTTTTATGTTAATCTGTACTTTTTTGCAATAAAAAACAAAGAAATGAGCAAAATGCCACCAGTGCAATCAGTGCATGCTGCTAATGCAAACGAGTCATACATTTTACAGAATATAAAACATACAGTCTGCTGGAGTGATATTTAGCTGTACTCGTGTTTGTTATTTGACTGAATTCGACTGTTTCTCACTAATTGGGTCTTTGCTATTGGAAAATCGGGCTGTTCATCATCTGGATGCCTACGGAAACAAGCAATCGTGTCCAGGGATCCTGCTGTAAAGACCAGAGAATGAGGGGAGATTTTGGTCGTTTTGGTGGTTGACTGGTTTTGGTTTCAGCACACAAATATTTGCTGTTTGTGCTTCTCTGATTTAATGCTTTTGCACCTGACTTGTGTCTTTAATAGGAGAAAGAGGACCGGGAAATATGTCAAATGACCTTCATAACACACACACGCATGTATCTGTTAAATACATTAGCGTAAGGAGCAAACATCACCCCGGTGTGAAGGAGAGAGTGGCGCTAGTTCGGGTGTTTTCTTTAATGAATTAATCGCCGGCTCTTTTATTTAACAATTCGATTAGGGGTGAGTAGGCAAGTTAGGAAAGTGTTGGGTTTTGTGAATTGAAACATAAATCGAAGAGAACTGGCTGAATGCGAGTTGCGTTTATGTGACGTGATGCGTCTTGGTGCAAATCCGTGTCCAAAAAAAAAAAAAATCACGTTTTATTGAATATTGTAGAGTTTGCTCAATTTTGCATTGATTTCTGCGATCGCGTTTTGAACTACTTGGCTACCACCATGTAAATACAGCTAAGCTACACCATGAGATCTTGGATATACAGCACACACAAAGAAAATGGTGTGTACTGTATGTTTATTTGTTTGCGTTCACATTTTTCATACAGGTTCACACAGGTGCCAATAATTAAAGCTATAATTTGAGGTTCAGCCTCCAAAGAAACTGAGTTGTTGGAGCTGTAACATTACAACTGACTTCCAACAAAGCAATTGGAAGCTGTAGTTCAGCGATCAAGATGTTGCCGCCACTGTTGGGCCCCTGAGCAAGGCCCTTAACCCTCATCCGCTACGATCAGGTCAGAACTGTATCTCTAACATCTACACAGCACACCTTTCCTTCAAACAACTGAAATGATTATAAAACTTGTCCTGTTTAATAGTTTTTTTTCCCTTTCACAGCGTCATGGGTATCACCAGCATCCCTTTTCTCCAAGCGACGAGACAGAAAGAGGAATTATTTCTGACAAACCCAACAAGAAGAGCTTGCTAAAAGCATGTTTTATAACCATGGGTACGTATGGCATGATAATGCACCGCTTTTAAGAAATAAAGCTCCTATTGTGAAGAGCGACAAGACAAAGGCATCGGTATGCTTTTAATTCTTATTAATGTTAATCATGTTCGCGTTCGACATAAAAAAGAGGCATGAAATGGCATTCAGCGGGAGCGTGCTGATTAGAGAAAACCTCTGCCCCTGCTGAGACCGTACAGAAATGAAGAAAAACTAACATTGTTAGAAAAATCAATGCAGGCCAGGAGGTGAAGAGTTAGCATCGGGGAAATGCGCGCTCAGGCCAGCTGGAGTCCGCGTACAGTGAGGAGGTGTAGAGTGTAGCGATAAAGTTTAAGTTCTAGCAGTATATTTCCATTTATGGCATTTGGCAGATGCCCTTTATCCAGAGCAACTTACAAGTGAGAGGTTGGGGGCTAAGGGCCTTTGTCAAAGGCCCCTGGCAGCTTAGTGGTACTGAGATTTGAACCTGTAAACACGTCCCAGGACTCGAACCTGCAATCCTCAGCTCTACCAGGCACCACCTTAAAAGATGCAACATGAAACTACATGAGCAGAAGTCCAATATATGAAATCAAAGAAAATCAATAGAATGGAATATCTAGTAAAGTCTGGGGAAAATATTTTATTTCTAGGGTAAGCAACTGTCCCAAACTCAGTGGCCGACCCGTGGCCTGATGATCTGCCCTCAACTAAATCATTAGGCTAAAACTGTAGCTGAAATCTGCTACAAAAGCTGTTAGAAAAACATGGCTAGATTTTTGCATCTGTATTCTTTCAAAAGCTGAATCCGGTCTGCAAGCATGTTTGTTGCTATAGCTGTACCCACAGGTGGAGGCAGGTAACTGCTTGGGGGTTTGATGGAGGCTGGCACGAAGTCCAATGTGCAATGCTGTTCCAGGAACCCCCCTAAAGAAAACCCCATCTCATTGGCATGTGGGATTTGTGCGAGTTTATTTTCGAAAATGAAGAACTTACCTGTCGAGGTGCCAAAAAAGAAATGGGAAAATGAGAACAGGAGGAAGAGATTAAGCAGAACTGCAGTGAACACTGGAGAAACAGTAATCTAACAAGAAAATTGTGGACTAAGCCAAAATGTTACGTTCGAGTAGGAGTTTGGAGCATGCTAGGTTAATTAGTAGCTAGTGTTCTAGGTAGTCCTTTTTTTTTTTATTAACACTTATTAGTTCAGACAGTTATCCTAAAGGGGGCTTAAAGTATTGATTAATAATGTGTTCATTGAGTGAAATAGGTGGGTTTTTATTTTTCAGTAATCAGAAATGTTGAATCGTGTGACTGACAGGCGTTTCGTACTGCACAGGTGTGTCCTGTTAGATTGTTTGTTAAACAAGTAATAGGTTTTAATGTCAGCTCTTGGTTGGAGCCCTGGGGTCTATTGTAATGTAATGTATTGTGGTGTAATGTACTGTTGTGTATTGTAGTGTAATGTATTATGGTGTAATGTGTTGTTGTGTAATGTAGTGTAATGTAATGAAGTGTAATGTAATGTAGAGTCAAAGTTATGTAATGTTATGAAATGCAATGTAATGTAATGTATTGTGGTGTAATGTACTGTTGTGTATTGTAGTGTAATGTAGTGTAATGTAGTGTGATGTAAGGTAATGTGGTGTAGTGTAGTGTAATGTGGTGTAATGTGTAGTGTAGTGTAGTGTGATGTAAGTTAATGTGGTGTAATGTAGTATAGTGTAGTGTAGTGTAGTGTGATGTAAGGTAATGTGGTGTAATGTAGTATAATGTAGTGTAGTGTAGTGTGATGTAAGGTAATGTGGTGTAATGTAGTATAGTGTAGTGTAGTGTAGTGTGATGTAAGGTAATGTGGTGTAATGTAGTATAGTGTAGTGTAGTGTGATGTAAGGTAATGTGGTGTAATGTAGTATAGTGTAGTGTAGTGTGATGTAAGGTAATGTGGTGTAATGTAGTATAGTGTAGTGTAGTGTAGTGTGATGTAAGGTAATGTGGTGTAATGTAGTATAGTGTAGTGTGGTGTAATGTATAGTGTAGTGTAAGGTAATGTGTGTAATGTAGTATAGTGTGTAGTGTAGTGTAATGTAATGTAATGTAGTGTAATGTAATGTAGTATAGTGTAGTGTAGTGTGGTGTGATGTAAGGTAATGGTGTAATGTAGTGTAGTGTAGTGTGTAGTGTAGTGTGATGTAAGGTAATGTGGTGTAATGTAGTGTAGTGGTGTAGTGTGATGTAAGGTAATGTGGTGTAATGTAGTATAGTAGTGTAGTGTGATGTAAGGTAATGTGGTGTAATGTAGTATAGTGTAGTGTAGTGTGATGTAAGGTAATGTGGTGTAATGTAGTATAGTGTAGTGTAGTGTGATGTAAGGTAATGTGGTGTAATGTAGTGTAGTGTAGTGTAGTGTGATGTAAGGTAATGTGTAATGTAGTATAATGTAGTGTAGTGTGATGTAAGGTAATGTGGTGTAATGTAGTATAGTGTAGTGTAGTGTGATGTAAGGTAATGTGGTGTAATGTAGTATAGTGTAGTGAGTGTAGTGTGATGTAAGGTAATGTGGTGTAATGTAGTATAATGTAGTGTAGTGTAGTGTGATGTAAGGTAATGTGGTGTAATGTAGTAATGTGGTGTAATGTAGTGTAGTGGTGTAGTGTAGTGTGATGTAAGGTAATGTGGTGTAATGTAGTATAGTGTAGTGTAGTGTGATGTAAGGTAATGTGGTGTAATGTAGTATGTAGTGTAGTGTAGTGTAGTGTGATGTAAGGTAATGTGGTGTAATGTAGTATAGTGTAGTGTAGTGTGATGTAAGGTAATGTGGTGTAATGTAGTATAGTGTAGTGTAGTGTGATGTAAGGTAATGTGGTGTAATGTAGTATAGTGTAGTGTAGTGTAGTGTGATGTAAGGTAATGTGGTGTAATGTAGTATAGTGTAGTGTAGTGTGATGTAAGGTAATGTGGTGTAATGTAGTATAGTGTAGTGTAGTGTGATGTAAGGTAATGTGGTGTAATGTAGTGTAGTGTGGTGTAATGTGTAATGTAGTGTAGTGTAGTGATGTAAGGTAATGTGGTATAATGTAGTGTAGTGTGATGTAAGGTAATGTGGTGTAATGTGGTGTAATGTATAGTGTAGTGTGGTGTAATGTAGTATAATGTAGTGTAGTGTGATGTAAGGTAATGTGGTGTAATGTAGTATAGTGTAGTGTAGTGTGATGTAAGGTAATGTGGTGTAATGTAGTATAGTGTAGTGTAGTGTAGTGATGTAAGGTAATGTGGTGTAATGTAGTGTAGTGATGTAAGGTAATGTGTAATGTAGTGTAGTGTAGTGATGTAAGGTAATGTGGTATAATGTAGTGTAGTGATGTAAGGTAATGTGGTGTAGTGTAGTGTGGTGTAATGTAGTATAATGTAGTGTAGTGTGATGTAAGGTAATGTGTGTAATGTAGTGTAGTGTAGTGTAGTGATGTAAGGTAATGTGGTATAATGTAGTATAGTGTAGTGTAGTGTGATGTAAGGTAATGTGGTATAATGTAGTGTAGTGTAGTAATGTGGTGTAATGTAGTATAATGTAGTGTAGTGTGATGTAAGGTAATGTGGTGTAATGTAGTATAGTGTAGTGTAGTGTGATGTAAGGTAATGTGGTATAATGTAGTGTAGTGTAGTGTAATGTGGTGTAATGTAGTATAATGTAGTGTAGTGTAGTGTAATGTAATGTAGTATAGTGTAGTGTAGTGTGATGTAGGTAATGTGGTATAGTGTAGTGTAGTATAGTGTAGTGTAGTGTAGTGTGATGTAAGGTAATGTGTAATGTAGTATAGTGTAGTGTAGTGTAGTGTAGTGTGATGTAAGGTAATGTGGTGTAATGTAGTATAGTGTAGTGTGATGTAAGGTAATGTGGTGTAATGTAGTAATGTAGTGTAGTGTAGTGTGATGTAAGGTAATGTGGTGTAATGTAGTATAGTGTAGTGTAGTGTAGTGTGATGTAAGGTAATGTGGTGTAATGTAATGTAGTGTAGTGTGATGTAAGGTAATGTGGTGTAATGTAGTGTAGTGTAGTGTAGTGTGATGTAAGGTAATGTGGTGTAATGTAGTATAGTGTAGTGTAGTGTAGTGATGTAAGGTAATGTGGTGTAATGTAGTATAGTGTAGTGTAGTGTGATGTAAGGTAATGTGGTGTAATGTAGTATAGTGTAGTGTAGTGTAGTGTGATGTAAGGTAATGTGGTGTATGTGGTGTATGTGGTGTAATGTGGTGTAGTGTGATGTAGGTAATGTGGTGTAATGTGGTATAATGTGGTGTAATGTGGTATAATGTAGTAGTGTAGTGTAGTAGTGTAGTGTGACAAGGTAATGTGGTGTAATGTAGTAATGTAGTGTAGTGTGTAGTGTAGTGTAAGGTAATGTGGTAATGTAGTGTAATGTGTAGTGTAATGTAATGTAGTGTAATGTGTAGTGTAGTGTAGTGTAGTATAGTGTAGTGTGATGTAAGGTAATGTGGTATAATGTAGTATAGTGTAGTGTAGTGTGATGTAAGGTAATGTGGTATAATGTAGTGTAGTGTGGTGTAATGTAGTGTAGTGTAGTGTGATGTAAGGTAATGTGTGTAATGTAGTAATGTAGTGTAGTGTAGTGTAATGTAGTATAATGTAGTGTAGTGTAATGTGGTGTAATGTAGTATAATGTAGTGTAGTGATGTAAGGTAATGTGGTAATGTAGTATAATGTAGTGTAGTGTAGTGTAAGGTAATGTGGTGTAATGTAGTGTAGTATAGTGTAGTGTAGTGTGATGTAAGGTAATGTGGTATAATGTGGTGTAATGTACGGTAGTTTATTGTATTGTGGTATATAGTTGTGTAGAACTATAGTGTGTGTGTAACGTGGTTGGTACAGTCACTCACCCCACTGTAGCGGTGCGAGCTGCAGGTGCTCCAGGACGAGCTGGTTGAGAACGCCTTCAACACTCGCCTCACCCTGCCTCTTCAGAGACGGGTACACACACAGTTAAGGAACACACCATTACACATGACTTGACACTCAGTAACTCAAGCGCTGCTGAGGAAAGATAGGAAAGAAAGATTTAATATGTGTGTTTGTGTGTGTGTGTTAGTTAGAGAGAGAGAGAGAAAATTGTCATTCGGGGGACAGCAAACAAACACAAGGCAAGGCCATCTGTCCTAAACACCTTAATCCACTCAGAACGTAGTCCAAGTCCATAAAAAAAACACACAGACACACACACACACACACACACACACACACACGGTGCAGCTCCGGTGAGGAGTATGTTCTCATCATGAAGTCTTTTCAGGCTGAGAGCTGCAGGACACGGGCGATCACTGGGACGATCACTGGGGTTCGGTTCCTGTCATCGCTTCAGTACATTCGTTTTGTTTGAAACCAACAGGATTAATCGCAGCACCGCTAACGAGAACTAGACCTGACACACACACACAAACACACACACACACACACACACACTCAATACTTTTGGCTGCACTGTGTATATACAGTAGATAAACAGAGGGAAAAAAGTGTAAGAAAATGAACTTTAAAAACTAAAATTTACAAACATAAAAAATTATACAAAGAAAGTAAATAAATAAAATGAAAAAAGGAACAATCAATTCTTAAAGATAATCTCTTTCTTTCTCACTCCTCTTTCTCCTCTCTCACTCCCTATTTCTCCTCTCTTTCTCTCTCACTCCTCTCTCTCTATTACTCCCTCTTTCTCTCTCTCTCTCTCTCTCTCACACTCTATTCCTTCTTTCTCCCTTACTCCCTCATTCTCTCCATCCCACTATCTTTCACTCCCTCTTTCCCTCTTACTACCACTTCTCTCTTTCTTACTCCCTTTCTCTCACTCCCACTTTCTCTCTCGCACCCTCTTTCGTTTTCTCTCACTAGAGCTCTCTCATTCCTCTATCTTTCTCACCTCCTTTTCTTGTACTTTCTCTCTCTCTCTCTCTCTCTCTCTCTCTCTCCCCTTTTTCTCTCTCTCAGTCCCACTTTCTCTCTCACTCCCACTTTCTCTCTCACTCGCTCCCTCCTCTTTTAAAAAAAAATCCTTCCAACAGATTACGCACCTTCTGCTGACAACACACCAAACTCTCTCTCGTTCTCTCTTTCTCTCTCTATTGCTCCTTCCCTCTTTCTCTCTCTCTCCTGATTGGCTGACAGATGCTAACATGAAGTGCTGACTAACACAGTAATGTGCATCAAAAGAGAGACGGATAACCCTCGGATACAAAAAGTAAAAAAAAATACAGTGTGTGTATGTGTGTGTGTGTGTCTTTGCACTGTCAGAACAAAGAGGGCGCCAAGCTGACAAGAGTAAAGTTCAAAGGTGGCTCCACAGGAATAAGGGATCTGTTTGCACTTCACTGGAGATGCCTCACTCCATCATTATGATCTATGATACTACATCTCCATGCACACACACACACACACACACACACACACACACACACACGTGTCCATATGTCTGCACACGCAGCTCAGCACAGCAGCAGATGTTAAAGGCAGATGTCAGATATTCACCCTCAGAGAATATACACATCACACACAACTGCATACACAGTGCACATGACAGTGGTCACACACACACACACACACACACATACACACACATTCTGAATACTTTTACAAATTACATAAACATACCAAACAAAATAGAAAATGAAATTTAATAGAATTTGACGCAGAAATATGACATTTGTCTGGAATCCAGATGAACAGGCTGGAAATTTGAGTTGCATAAATGTGAAATCCCACCAGGCTGCAGTTATAAGGGATTTGTCAAATAAATCTTAAATATTGTATTAAAGAATTGCGCTAAATAAAGTTTAAATAGAGTTAAAACAGTTGTAGTTATAGCTGTGTAAATAATAAAACGGATCACTTCAAAATATATATTCGATTTGATTCGAATATAAACAAAAATATGTGTTTGTAAAATACAGGCTGATATTTCTATAGATAAGCATGTAAATAGAGTTGAGTAGAGTTTAATTAAAAGATCGTGAGGAACAGGAGCAACATCTTTATACATATATAAATAGTGTAGTTAATGTAGAATTTAAGAAATATTTGTTTAAGAAAAGAGCAATATTTATAGAGTTGAGTAGAGTTAATGGAGAGTTAAAGCAGTGTGTGTGAGACAGGAGTGATATTTCTACAGATGATTGTATAAATAGAGTTGAGTAGAGTTAATGGAGAGTTTAAGCAGTGTGTGAGATACAGGAGTGATATTTCTACAGATGATTGTATAAATAGAGTTGAGTAGAGTTTGTAAAGGATATGATGTTCCAGCAGAGCTGTAGAGTGCTGTTGATGTGTCCTCCCTGAACCTGCTGCTTCTCCTCCTCCCTCTCGTACACACTGCTCTGCTGCACAGCATCATGGGACGGAACCGGCAAGCTCTCAAAGTCAATCTTATCCACCTGTATGGCCATCCTGCGCACGCACACACACACACACACACACACACACACACACACACACACAGCCATCAAATAACGCAGGAGCTCTTACATGGTGCATCAGAATCATATTTTTGTAGGTGTCTCCAGGATAGTGTGAGGTTTTATCTCCTCCCTCTTTGATCACTTTATTAACTGATTGATGTGGAGAAAGTTGAGAGCTGCACTCTGCACTTTTTCACCCACACGTGTGTGTATCCATGTGCAGACAGAACAGGCTGCTGCACTCCATATGCCTGCTCTGACTCACTGACCTTCAATCAGGAGTGTTTAGTGTGTGTGTGTGTGTATAAACAGAGAGAAGAACAAACATGTGATGATGTAAATTATTCACCATCTTTTCTCATAACTCTAAGTTCAGAAGAGACGGTTCTCCAAAGAGCAACAAGGTGACATTTCCTGAGTGTTGCTTTGGATACTGATCCTGATTCTGACAGTGACGTCTCGCTGATGGAACGAATTGTGCTAAAGACCCGGGGCAATGATGCACACAGAGTAAACAAGAATGCTGTGCGACGAGGATTCGCTGAGATGGCAGTGAAAATGTAGAAAGACGAGGATTCTGTGAGAATGCAGTGAGAATGTGGTGAGACAGATTCTGTGAGAATGCAGCCAGACGAGGATTCTGTGAGAATGCAATGAGATAATGCAGTAAGATACAGTGAGACGAGGATTCGGTGAGAATGTTGTGAGACAATGATTCGGTAAAAATGAAGCAAGACAATGATTTGGTGGGAATGTAGTGAGACGAGGATTTGGTGAGAATGCAGTGAGAATGCAGTGAGACGAGGATTCGTTGAGAATGCAGTAAGATACAGTGAGACAAGGATTCGGTGAGAATGTGGTGACAATGATTCGGTGAGAATGCAGCAAGACAAGAATTTGGTGAGAATGCAGTGAGACAAGGATTCAGTGAGAATACAGTGAGATATAGTGAGACAAGGATTCGGTGAAAATCCAGTGAGAATGTGGTGCGACAATTGTTCGGTGAGAATGCAGTGAGAATGCAGTGATACGAGGATTTGGTGAGAAAGCAGTGAGATACAGTGAGACAAGAATTCAGTGAGAATACAGAGGACAAGGAATAGAGAGAGAGAACAAAGAGAGAGAGCAAGAGAGAACAAGAAAGAGAGCAAAAAAACTAGAAAATGTAATGAGAGAGAAGGAAGAAAGAGCATGAGAGAGAGAGAGAGAGAGAGAGAGAGAGAGAGAGATAGAGAGAACAAGATTAACAAAGATTTAGATGGAAAGAGAGATTAAGAGATAGAGAGAACGAGAAAGAAACTAAAGGAGACAGAGAATATAAAAGAAATGGAAAAGAGAGAAAGGAATAAGCAAAAGAGAGAGAGAGAGAGAAATCAGATTGCAGATATACAGTGAAAAGAAGAGAAACATAATGAAATTAAAGAGTGAAAAAGAAAAATAACAAAATAACAGCCATAAATTGGAAGGAGAAGGAAAAAAGGGAGGTGTAAATAAAAAGACGAGAGTGAGATGGAGAGCAGAGAGGAGAGAAAACGAAAGGGAAGACAGCGAGCTATTTTTAGCGCACGTGCTGCAGCTGATGATTGAATGCAAAAAAAATAAAACGCAGCTCTATTTTTAGCTCGCCTCGACCTGACCTGCGAGGCTTTACACAAACACACACACACACACACACACACACACACACACACACACACACACACACACACACACACAATGCATTTCATACATTACAGCATTAAAAAGCTTCATCTATTAATCAATGCCTTGCTGCAGTGCCTCATGGGAAACCAATGAGAGCTCTTACACACACACACACACACACACACACACACACACACACACACACACACACACACACAAATTCACTGACAGCAGCCTAATGGAGTCATTAATTCAGTAAACACCGAGCCTGTGAAACCTGTGCGCACTGCAGTAGGCGTGGCCTGGAGCCCATATATGGACTCGAAGACACACCCATCTGCCACCCTGGTTTCCATAGCAACACCAGATTGAACACACAGACAATTACTAAACAGAGAAATAAAATTTTATCACTCAACTGTTCAAAGTGTGTGTGTGTGTGTGTGTGTGTGTGTGTGTGTGTGTGTGTGCATGCACCTCTGACACTCGGTTGAGTGTAGCACCAGCTCTTGGTTCCTGGCGGTGAGTGTGAGTTCATGCTCAGTAGGGTTAAACACATCCAGCAGCAAGTGGCACTGACGAGTACTGTGGACACACACACACACACACACACACACACACACACACACACACACACACACACACAGTCTGAGATTTATGGCGTGTCAGAATCTGAGATATATGGGTGTGTCTGAACCTGGGATATATGGGCGTGTCTGAATCTGAGATATATATGGGTGTGTCTGAATCTGACATGTGGGCACTTCTAAATCTGAGATGTAGGTGTGTCCGAAACTGAGATCAATTATTGAGTCAGAAACAGATATATGGGTGTGTCAGAATCTGAGATATATACAGTAGGTATGTCAGAAACTGATATTTGGGTGTGTCAGAAACTGAGATATATTATTGTGTTAGAATATGAGATATATGGGTGTGGCAGAAAATCAGATATATGGTCGTGTCAGAATCTAAGATATATGGGTGTGTCAGGATCTAAGATATATGGGTGTGTCAGGGTCTAAGATATATGGGTGTGTCAGAATCTGAGCTATATGGGTGTATCAGAGTCTGAGATATATGGGTGTATCAGAGTCTGAGATATATGGATGTATCAGAAACTGAGATATACGGGTGTGTCAGAATCTAAGATTTATGTGTGTTAAAAACTGAGATATATGGGTGTGTCAGAATCTAAGATATACGGGTGTGTCTGAATCTGAGATATATGGCTGTGTCAGAATCTAAAATATACAGGTGTGTCAGAATCTGTGATATATGGGTGTGTCAGAATCTGATAAATATGTTTGTGTCAGAGTCTGAGATATATGGGTGTATCAGAATCTGAGACATATGGGTGTGTCAGAATCTAAAATATACAGGTGTGTCAGAATCTGTGATATATGGGTGTGTCAGAGTCTGAGCTATATGGGTGTATCAGAATCTGAGATATATGGGTGTTTTAGAATTTGAGATATATGGGTGTGTCATAAACTGAGATATAGGAGTGTCAGAAACATATATATGGGTGTGTCAGAATCTAAGCTAAATGAGTGTGTCAGAATCTGAGATATATGGGTGTGTCAGAAACTGAGATATATTATTGTGTCAGAAACATATATGGGTGTGTCAGAATCTGAGCTATATGGGTGTATCAGAGT
This sequence comes from Silurus meridionalis, assembly GCF_014805685.1. Classification (NCBI taxonomy): domain Eukaryota; kingdom Metazoa; phylum Chordata; class Actinopteri; order Siluriformes; family Siluridae; genus Silurus; species Silurus meridionalis. The sequence continues at coordinate 24,178,469 of NC_060893.1, read as the reverse complement.
CTGAGATATATGGGTGTATCAGAAACTGAGATATATGGGTGTGTCAGAATCTGAGATTTATGGGTGTGTCAGAATCTGAGATATATGTGTGTTTAAAACTGAGATATATGGATGTGTCAGAATCTAAGATATACGGGTGTGCCGGAATCTGTGATACATGGGTGTTCGAATCTGATAAATATGTTTCTGTCAGAGTCTAAGATATATGGGTGTATCAGAATCCGAGATATATGGGTGTGTCATAATCTGAGATATAGGAATGTCAGAAACATATATATGGGTGTGCCAGAATCTCAGCTAAATGAGTGTGTCAGAATCTGAGATATATGGGTGTGTCAGAAACTGAGATATAGGATTTTCAGAAACTGAGATATAGGTGTGTCAGGATCTAAGATATATGGGTGTGTCAGAGTCTGAGATATATGGTGTGTCAGAATCTGAGCTATATGGGTGTATCAGAGTCTGAGATATATGGGTGTATCAGAGTCTGAGATATATGGATGTATCAGAAACTGAGATATACGGGTGTGTCAGAATCTAAGATTTATGTGTGTTAAAAACTGAGATATATGGGTGTGTCAGAATCTAAGATATACGGGTGTGTCTGAATCTGAGATATATGGCTGTGTCAGAATCTAAAATATACAGGTGTGTCAGAATCTGTGATATATGGGTGTGTCAGAATCTGATAAATATGTTTGTGTCAGAGTCTGAGATATATGGGTGTATCAGAATCTGAGACATATGGGTGTGTCAGAATCTAAAATATACAGGTGTGTCAGAATCTGTGATATATGGGTGTGTCAGAGTCTGAGCTATATGGGTGTATCAGAATCTGAGATATATGGGTGTTTTAGAATTTGAGATATATGGGTGTGTCATAAACTGAGATATAGGAGTGTCAGAAACATATATATGGGTGTGTCAGAATCTAAGCTAAATGAGTGTGTCAGAATCTGAGATATATGGGTGTGTCAGAAACTGAGATATATTATTGTGTCAGAAACATATATGGGTGTGTCAGAATCTGAGCTATATGGGTGTATCAGAGTCTGAGATATATGGGTGTATCAGAAACTGAGATATATGGGTGTGTCAGAATCTGAGATTTATGGGTGTGTCAGAATCTGAGATATATGTGTGTTTAAAACTGAGATATATGGATGTGTCAGAATCTAAGATATACGGGTGTGCCGGAATCTGTGATACATGGGTGTTCGAATCTGATAAATATGTTTCTGTCAGAGTCTAAGATATATGGGTGTATCAGAATCCGAGATATATGGGTGTGTCATAATCTGAGATATAGGAATGTCAGAAACATATATATGGGTGTGCCAGAATCTCAGCTAAATGAGTGTGTCAGAATCTGAGATATATGGGTGTGTCAGAAACTGAGATATAGGATTTTCAGAAACTGAGATATAGGTGTGTCAGAAACTGAGATATATGGGTGTGTTAGAATCTGAGGTATATTGTGTGTCAGAATCTGAGCTATATGGGTGTATCAGAGTCTGAGATATATGGGTGTATCAGAAACTGAGATATATGGGTGTGTCAGAATCTGAGATTTATGTGTGTTAAAAACTGAGATATATGGGTGTGTCAGAATCTAAGATATACGGGTGTGTCTGAATCTGAGATATATGGGTGTGTCAGAATCTGATAAATATGTTTGTGTCAGAGTCTGAGATATATGGGTGTATCAGAATCTGAGATATATGGGTGTATCAGAATCTGAGATATATGGGTGTGTCAGAATCTGAGATATATGGGTGTGTCAGAATCTGAGTTATATGGGTGTGTCATAAACTGAGATATAGGAGTGTCAGAAACATATATATGGGTGTGTCAGAATCTGAAGTTTTCAGAAGTTTTGATGCTTTCATAGTCATGAAAATAAAAAAAACTCTTTGAATGAGCAGGTGTGTCCAAACTTTTGGTCTGTACTGTATATATAATATATATAAACTTTTGGTCTGTACTGTATATATACATATAAATGTCAGAATCTTAGACATGTTTTTATCTAACTCCGAGATACAGTACGAGCGTGACTGACTCTGAGATACGGGCATGCCTGATTCTGATGTCCAGTGGTGTCGGACTCTAAAAGCTGGAATAACAGAGTATAAATCTTTTTTTACAATTTGAAAGCAAAAAGAAAACATTCTTCGAACCAACACTCGCAGAATAAATCTCGCATTTCTCTTTTGGGTATCAGCTCCTGATCAATGGGAGATGAATCATGTGCAGAGCTGCTGCCAGGTTCCAAATGGTGCTGAAAAGCCAGAATCAGAGCCAGAGTGCGGCAGCACTTACTCCACTCTATTTCTCTATTCTCATCCCTTTCACTGTTCCCTCCACTACACACTCCAACATTAACCAGTTTGTGTGTGTGTGTGTGTGTGTCTTATTTTGCTGAGATTTCAGGTTCGCTAACAAGTTAGAGGAACCGTTACACAATGCAAAACATCAGCACTAATGGAAATGTATATATTTGCTGTTCTTCTGCACCATATTGTAAGAAATCAGGCGGCGTCGCATCCCAGAATGCAATGCACAGGGTAGTTAGAGACCTAAGAGATCGAAGGTTTCGATCAGCATTGGAGTGCTTAAGCGGGACAGACTGAGACACTAAAGCTCTGCTGCATCACTCACTTCAGAGTATCAGATTAGAAAATGGTTTTGTGGGTAAAATAGTATGAATGTTCCAGCAACAACTACCTTCAGGACACAACTGGAGATCCCATGAGAAACCTAAATTAGGTGAAATAACACTTAAGATGTTATCTTGTGATCACCTTCTCTAGTTGATGGAAACACTGGCAGATGAGGGTAGAGCGTACTGCGACATTATTACCTATGATGGTGTAAATGTGAAACGAGCCTGATCTTAGCTCCATTGTCCATCTAGGTGTGAATAAACTCCTCGTTTCTGTTCATTTCCATGCTGGAGAAAAGTGGCACCTCTCGCTCTGTGAAAGCAGGATGAGGAGTGATAGGTATGCAGAGGGCCGTGTGGTCTGGAGAGTCAATTATTCAGCACAATGGACAGTGCTGCTGGAGCCTGAATTCACAATGCCACTGATGATGCTCTCTGAGCCTGTGTGTGTGTGTGTGTGTGTGTGTGTGTGTGTGTGTGTGTGTGTGTGTGTGTGTGTGGCGAACTTCCATACACTGCAAACACACTCTCCATAACAGAAGAGTAACTGACCAAAATACCCAGAATCCTTTGTGAGTAGGAAACTTCTGGAAAATGTTTGGATATATTCACTTTTTTTTCTTTCTTAGTAAATAGCACTTCTTTACAGTATGTAAAAAAGCCACACCTTTGTACTTTGTCTCTGTAAAGAGGGTGTGGTCTTTGTACTTTGTCTCTGTAAAGGGGTGTGGTCTTTGTACTTTGTCTCTGTAAAGGGGTGTGGTCTTTGTACTTTGTCTCTGTAAAGAGGGTGTGGTCTTTGTACTTTGTTTCTGTAAAGGGGGTGTGGTCTTTGTACTTTGTTTTTGTAAAGGGGTGGTCTTTGTACTTTGTCTCTGTAAAGGGGGTGTGGTCATTGTACTTTGTCTCTGTAAAGGGGGTGTGGTCATTGTACTTTGTCCCTGTAAAGGGGGTGTGGTCTTTGTACTTTGTTTCTGTAAACGAGGTGTGGTCTTTGTACTTTGTTTCTGTAAAGGGTGTGGTCTTTGTACTTTGTTTCTGTAAAGGGTGTGGTCTTTCTACTTTGTTTCTGTAAAGGGTGTGGTCTTTGTACTTTTTCTCTGTAAAGGAGGTGAGGTCTTTGTACTTTGTTTCTGTAAAGGGTGTGGTCTTTGTACATTGTTTCTGTAAAGGGTGTGGTCTTTCTACTTTGTTTCTGTAAAGGGTGTGGTCTTTGTACTTTGTCTCTGTAAAGGGGTTGTGGTCATTGTACTTTGTCTCTGTAAAGGGTGTGGTTATTGTACTTTGTCTCTGTAAAGGGTGTGGTCTTTGTACTTTGTCTCTGTAAAGGGTGTGGTCTTTGTACTTTTTCTATTCAAAGGGGTGTGGTTTTGTACTTTGTCTCTGTAAAGGGTGTGGTCTTTGTACTTTGTCTCTGTAAAGGGGTAGGGTCTTTGTAGTTTTTTCTCTGTAAAGGGGTGTGGTCTTTGTACATTGTTTCTGTAAAGGGGTGTGGTCTTTCTACTTTGTTTCTGTAAAGGGGTGTGGTCTTTGTACTTTGTCTCTGTAAAGGGGTTGTGGTCATTGTACTTTGTCTCTGTAAAGGGGTGTGGTTATTGTACTTTGTCTCTGTAAAGGGGTGTGGTCTTTGTACTTTGTCTCTGTAAAGGGGTGTGGTCTTTGTACTTTTTCTATTCAAAGGGGTGTGGTTTTGTACTTTGTCTCTGTAAAGGGGTGTGGTCTTTGTACTTTGTCTCTGTAAAGGGGTAGGGTCTTTGTAGTTTTTTCTCTGTAAAGGGTGTTGTCTTTGTACTTTGTTTCTGAAAAGGGTGTGTGGTCTTTGTACTTTGTTTCTGTAAAGGTGTGTGGTCTTTGTACTTTGTCTCTGTAAAGGGGTGTGGTCTTTGTAATTTGTCTCTGTAAAGGGGTGTGGTCTTTGTACTTTGTTTCTGTAAAGGTGTGTGGTCTTTGTACTTTGTCTCTGTTAAGGGGTATGGTCTTTTTAGTTTTTTTCTCTGTAAAGAGGGTGTGGTCTTTGTACTTTGTTTCTGTAAAGGGGTGTGGTCTTTGTAATTTGTCTCTGTAAAGGAGTATGGTCTTTTTAGTTTTTTTCTCTGTAAAGAGGGTGTGGTCTTTGTACTTTTTTCACTGTAAAGGGGTGTGGTCTTTGTAGTTTTTTCTCTGTAAAGAGGGTGTGGTCTTTGTACTTTGTCTCGGTAAAGGGGGTGTGGTCTTTGCACGTCAGTCTCAGTGATTTGAAGAAAGCAGAAGATCAATGGAAGATGTGAAGATAATGAATCCGGTGTGAGGTTGTGAGACTGCTTCATCAGCACTGACGCGGGCGGCAGAGCCGTCAATCACTCTGTGTGTGTGTGTGTGTGTACCTGGTAGCCGGGAGAGTGCTGACCCTGGTGAAGAACACTGAGGGCTCCACGTCCACTCTAATGCCTAGACTGAGCTCTCTGTAGTAACCATCCACATGCCCGGGACCTCCACTGTACCGGAAACACAACACACACTCCAGAGTCTACATGGAGGGAGAAAGAGAGAGAGAGAGAGAGAGAGAGAGAGAGAGAGAGAGAGAGAGAAGATGGTTGGGAGGAACATGATTCTTTTGTCTTATGTACTGAAAACACTCATTTGAAACTTATAACAATCATTCCACAAAACATTCATATTACACAACAATGACAATGTCCTAATTCACACAAAAAGGGGTGTGGCTTTTGTATTTAATCTGTGTAACAAAAAGGGGTGTGGCTTTTGTATTTAATCTGTGTAACAAAAAGGGGTGTGGCTTTTGTACTTTTTGTGTAATAAAAGGGGTGTGGCTTTTGTACTTTATCTGTGTAATAAAAAGGGGTGTGGCGTTTGTCCTTTATCTGTGTAACAAAAATGGGTGTGGCTTTAGTACTTTATCGGTGTAATAAAAAGGGGTGTGGCTTTAGTACTTTATCGGTGTAATAAAAGGGGTGTGGCTTTTGTACTTTATCGGTGTAATAAAAAGGGGTGTGGCTTTTGTACTTTATCGGTGTAATAAAAAGGGGTGTGGCTTTAGTATTTTATCGGTGTAATAAAAAGGGGTGTGGCTTTAGTACTTTATCGGTGTAATAAAAAAAGGGTGTGGCTTTAGTACTTTATCGGTGTAATAAAAAGGGGTGTGGCATCCTCACTGATGGATAAAGTCAAGGTTATTCCTCAGTGTGAGTAAAACTGATCTCCCACCGTGTCCCGGCAGCGTTAAATACCCCGAGAAAGCGTCCGGGGCTTTGATGATGGACAGATGCCTGGCGTTTTGGTGAGGTGAAGGATAAAAGATCCTTAATAGGAGCTGTGTGAAGGCCGTGTTTCCTCACACAGAGAGATAAACTCTTTACCACTGCCCTCTTCCTGTACATCAAAGCCTCTCTACTCAGACTTCACTTTGATTTAACACACACACACACATACACACACACACAAAGATTAAAGAGGACAAGGGAGAGAGGGCGAGAGAGAGAAAGAGTGAGTGAGAGAAGGAGAAGAAGTGTTCTTAAGAGGTACACTGTCTCTAATAAGAGACTTTTATACACACACACACACACACACACACACACACACACACACACACACACACACACACACACACACACACAGACACAAACACACACACACAGCACCTGCATGTATACAGTATATACACTTTAACGCAAATTCATTTTAACGACACTTATTTTATTAACGTGCAATTAATTATTACTTTCATTTTATTAAATAATATAATTTATGGTAGAGAGGCGCTCAGGCTCGCTGTGGACAGCAGAAATAATATGATGAATTAAATAAAAAATATACTATCAATTCTTTTTATATTAATTATTAATTGATTAATGAATAGAATTATGTTCTGTGTAGTAGTGTTTACAGTCTATATTATAACTTGGCTCATGTTTCTTTTTAGATAGATCTGTTTGTCACAGTCTCACACACACACACACACACACACACACACACACACACACACACACACACACACACACACACACACACACACACACACGTGACGACTGATTTGCTTCAGCCAACTCTAATGCCCTTAAGCAGTTTGGTGTTCAGCTTTGTGCTTTCTGCCAGCCTGTAGTCCCAGCAATGTACAAATGAAGCTCTGTGTGTGTGTGTGTGTGTATTCCCTGTCTCTAGAAGCCATGTCTGAAGTTTCTCAGTGGAATGCTGCAGGCAGGTAACAGACTGAGCCTAAAATTATATAAAAAAAAAAAAAAAAAAATTGCAGAAGGGAACCAAGAACGAGGGAGTGTTTGTTTGTGTGTGTGTGTGTGTGTGTGTGTGTGTGTGTGAGGACTGAATTGGACAAACACAACAGTGGAAAAACAACAGACATATATGCGCACACACATGCGCACGCGCTCGCTCACAGACACACACACACACACACACACACACACACACACACACACACACACTAACCTCGGCTGCGATGCTGCCATTTCTTTTTTTCTCACTAACACAACTGTTTCTCAGCTCTCTCTCTCTCTCTCTCTCTCTCTCACACACACACACACACACACACACACACAGTAAATCTCTCACCCTCTCAGACTGACTGCTGATCGGTTTCTCTATCAAGCTCTCTCACGCAGCATGATGAGGAGGAAGGCGTGAGGAGAAGAGCAGCAGTACAGTAAGGCAGTGAGTGGTAGAGAGAATAAAGAATATCCTGGGTTTGTGGTTTAAATCTCATCTCATCTGACCATATGACTGCTGTGCGCTTCTCTTTGTATGTCCCATTCTACATTTAGTCTCCATTCATGCTTATAATAAACTCCACTCTTCAGGGAAGATGTTCCAGTAGATTTGTTTTTGGGGATTTGTGGAGATTCATTTAGCCACAAAGTGTTAGTAGAGTCAGGTACTGATGCAGGTGAGAAGGCCTGGGGCGCAGTCAGCGTTCACATTCAGAAAGGTGTTCAATAGGGTCAATAGGTAGGATAAAGTAAAGTAGTGTAGTATAAAGTAGAATATAAAAGAGTAGTAGGGTTAGATTGAGTATAGTAGAATAAAGTATAGTAGGGTTAGGTAGAGTATAGTAGAATAAAGTATAGTAGGGTTAGGTAGAGTATAGTAGAATAAAGTATAGTAGGGTTAGGTAGAGTATAGTAGAATAAAGTATAGTAGGGTTAGGTAGAGTATAGTAGAATAAAGTATAGTAGGGTTAGGTAGAGTATAGTATGGTTGAGTAGAGTATAGTAGCATAAAGTATAGTAGGGTTGGGTATAGTAGAATAAAGTATAGTAGGGTTAGGTAGAGTATAGTATGGTTGAGTAGAGTATAGTAGAATAAAGTATAGTAGGGTTGGGTAGAGTATAGTAGAATAAAGTATAGTAGGGTTGGGTAGAGTATAGTAGAATAAAGTATAGTAGGGTTGGGTAGAGTATAGTAGGGTTGAGTAGAGTATAGTAGAATAAAGTATAGTAAGGTTGGGTGAGTATAGTAGAATAAAGTATAGTAGTATAAAGTATAGTAGGGTTGGGTAGAGTATAGTAGAATAAAGTATAGTAGGGTTAGGTAGAGTATAGTAGGGTTGAGTAGAGTATAGTAGAATAAAGTATAGTAAGGTTGGGTAGAGTATAGTAGAATAAAGTATAGTAGTATAAAGTATAGTAGGGTTGGGTAGAGTATAGTAGAATAAAGTATAGTAGGGTTAGGTAGAGTATAGTAGGGTTTAGTAGAGTATAGTAGAATAAAGTATAGTAGGGTTGGGTAGAGTATAGTAGAATAAAGTATAGTAAGGTTGGGTAGAGTATAGTAGAATAAAGTATAGTAGGGTTGGGTAGAGTATAGTAGAATAAAGTATAGTAGGGTTGGGTAGAGTACAGTAGAATAAAGTATAGTAGGGTTGGGTAGAGTAGAGTATAGTAGAATAAAGTATGGTAGGGTTGGGTAGAGTAGAGTATAGTAGAATAAAGTATAGTAGGGTTGGGTAGAGTAGCGTATAGTAGAATAAAGTATAGTAGGGTTAGGTAGAGTATAGTAGGGTTGAGTAGAGTATAGTAGAATAAAGTATAGTAAGGTTGGGTAGAGTATAGTAGAATAAAGTATAGTAGTATAAAGTATAGTAGGGTTGGGTAGAGTATAGTAGAATAAAGTATAGTAGGGTTGAGTAGAGTATAGTAGAACAAAGTATAGTAGGGTTGAGTAGAGTATAGTAGAATAAAGTATAGTAGGGTTGGGTAGAGTATAGTAGAATAAAGTATAGTAGTATAAAGTATAGTAGGGTTGAGTAGAGTAGAGTATAGTAGAATAAGTATAGTAGGGTTGGGTAGAGTATAGTAGAATAAAGTATAGTAGGGTTGGGTAGAGTATAGTAGAATAAAGTATAGTAGGGTTGAGTAGAGTATAGTAGAACAAAGTATAGTAGGGTTGGGTAGTATAGTAGAATAAAGTATAGTAGGGTTGAGTAGAGTATAGTAGAATAAAGTATAGTAGGGTTGAGTAGAGTATAGTAGAATAAAGTATAGTAGGGTTGGGTAGAGTATAGTAGAATAAAGTATAGTAGTATAAAGTATAGTAGGGTTGAGTAGAGTAGAGTATAGTAGAATAAAGTATAGTAGGGTTGGGTAGAGTATAGTAGAATAAAGTATAGTAGGGTTGGGTAGAGTATAGTAGAATAAAGTATAGTAGGGTTGAGTAGAGTATAGTAGAATAAAGTATAGTAGGGTTGAGTAGAGTATAGTAGAATAAAGTATAGTAGAATAAAGTATAGTAGGGTTGGGTAGAGTATAGTAGAATAACGATAGTAGGGTTGGGTAGAGTATAGTAGAATAAAGTATAGTAGGGTTGAGTAGAGTATAGTAGAATAAAGTATAGTAGGGTTGAGTAGAGTATAGTAGAATAAAGTATAGTAGGGTTGAGTAGAGTATAGTAGAATAAAGTATAGTAGAATAAAGTATAGTAGGGTTGGGTAGAGTATAGTAGAATAACGTATAGTAGGGTTGGGTAGAGTATAGTAGAATAAAGTATAGTAGGGTTGAGTAGAGTATAGTAGAATAAAGTATAGTAGGGTTGAGTAGAGTATAGTAGAATAAAGTATAGTAGAATAAAGTATAGTAGGGTTGGGTAGAGTATAGTAGAATAACGTATAGTTGGGTTAGGGATAAAGTATAGTAGAATAAAGTATAGTAGGGTTGAGTAGAGTATAGTAGAATAAAGTATAGTTGGGTTAGGGATAAAGTATAGTATGATACTATCTGTTTGACACAATGAGCTCACTGGGGCCTTCAATGCTGCAGAAACATTTCTTTTCACTTCCCCAGATCTGTGCCTCCATACAATCCTGTTTCTGAGGTCTAAATACAATTCCTTGGACTTCATAGCGTGGTTTATGCTCTGACATACACTCTTAACTGTGGAACCTTCTATAGACAAGTGTGTGCCTTTTCAAATAATGTAAAAACAACTGAATTAACCACAGGTGGACTTCAATCGAGTTGTAGAAACATATGATCAGTAATCAGTGGAAACAGGATGCACCTGAGCTCAATTTTGTGTTTCATGGCAAAAGCTGTGAAAACTTAAATACATGTAATTTTTTTAATTTTGTTTTTTAATTTATTTTTAATTTATTAATTTTTTTTATAAATCTGCAAAGATTTCGAACAAACTTTTTTCATTATGGGGTTTTGTTTGTAGAATCTTTAGGGAAATACTGAATTTAATCAATTTTGAAATAAAACTAACATGACAAAATGTGGAAAAAGTAAAGCGCTGGGAAAACTTTCAGGATGAACTGTAACACTAGTGAACTCACACATCACCCTGTGTTTTACAAGCTCTCCAGCACTGTGATCATGATCTTCGTGCCAAACACACACACACACACACACACACACACACACACACACACACACACACACACACACACACACCCCTACACCTGAATATCATATCAGCAAGCACTGGGTGTATATATATATATGTAAAAATGTACGTGTATTTCTTATCTCTGTCTAATTTGAAAACTGTCCAATGTGTATATGCATACATACACACACACACACACACACACAGGGTTGTTCAGGACGGCCTCTCCAGATGGCCACTCATTAGAGAACAGGTCGTCTTGGCAGCAAAACGACGAGTACACTGTGTGTGTGTGTGTGTGTGTGTGCGCGCTTTTTGTATAGTGGTGTTATAAAGACTGAACATCTGCATAAGTATAATGATAGTTATGATCGTATGAGGTCATTAAAACAAGTGTATGTAAAAAGGAAACAAATTTGAGGATGAAGAAGAATCCTCTTTTTTCCCAGTGATGTTCTTATCTATTCTATTAAATGATAAGTGTGCTGCATGCATCAAGTCTACTCACTCTACTCTTTGTGTGTGTGTGTGTGTGAGTGTGTGTGTGAGTGTGTGTGTGTGTGTGTGTGTGTGTGTGAGAGAGAGTGTCTGGCTCTGGCAACACATCTGTGTGATGATGTATTACGGTTATTCTTTGGTCCCTTGGGTGCAGACAAAGGACTTCCTGAAGACACACAAGTGTGTACACACACACACACACACACAAACACACACACACACACACACACACACACACACAGGGCAGTTGCGTGGCTGCACGCTTCGGTGAATGCCAAAAGGTCTCCACCGCAGAGGCAGTGGAGTGTAAAATGACGCTTTTAGTGGACTGATAGATGTGTGTGTGTGTGTGTGTTTGAGAGATAGAAAGAAAAGTGGAGACAGACAAGTCAATAATGAGTATTGCTGATAAATGGCTAATAAATTAGCTGTGTGCGCGTGTATGTGTGTATTCTGTGTGTATGTATTCCATGTAGGTTTTGTGTTTGTCCGTGTGTGTGTGTGTGTGTGTGTGTGTGTGTGTGTGTGTGTGTGTTTTTATCTCATTCAGTGTTTTCTTTTATATTTCACAGACTTTATGCCGCCAGAGTGCTTGCACCGGAGTCCCCTGATCCGGTTTCTGTTGAATCTGTTTAATCTTTTTTAATGAAACACAACCCGACTTATACTCATTTGATTTTAATGTACACACACACACACACACACACACACACACACACACACACACAAGAGCGGATCAATCGATCGTGTAGCATTAATGAGCTAAAAATATTCGACATATCTATAAATATCTCACTCTATGAAAGAGGTGTGGTCTCTGTACCTGTCAGTCAATACAGAAGGTGTGGCCTCTGTACCTGTCATTCAATTAAAGAAGGTGTGGCCTCTGTACCTGTCAGTCAATAAAAGAGGTGTGGCCTCTGTACCTGTCAGTCAATAAAAGAGGTGTGGCCTTATACCTATCAAACATAGTGAAGGTGTGGCCTCTATACCTTTCCATCTTAATAAAGGGGGTGTGGCCTCTGTACCTGTCATTCACAAAAAGGAGGCGTGGCCGCTTAGTGTCAGTCTGAATAAAGGAGGTGTGGCTTTTGTACCTTTTAATCTCAATAAAGTAGGTGTGGCTTAAATACCTCAATCACAATGAAAGAGGCTCTGTAAGTGTCAATAACAGAGTAGGGAGGCGTGGCCTGTGTGCTTTGTACATCTCTTTGTATGATGTTTCCTTTTATATACATAAAAAATTTTGCCCTGTCTATTTTTCAATTTTTTTCCTCAGTTTTTTCCCCATCCGTTCTCTTTCTCTCTGTTCATCCCCATCAATCTGTCTTTTTTCTCGCTCTGTTGCAAGTGTGCTTTATCTGGCTCAGCATCTGTGTGTGAAGCTGCTCTCCAACCACTAAAGACTAAAAATAGCACAAAGCCAATTCAATCCTCTCGCTCCCGCTCTCTCTCTCCCGCTCTCTCGTTTCCTCGCTGTGTAAATGATCCAGTGCTTCTCCAGCTGTTCGCCTCAGGAGCATGCTGACCCATCAATATACGTGGAAGTGTGTGTGTGTGTGTGTGTGTGTGTGTGTGTGTGTGTGGGGAAGAGGGCGAGAGTTCATGTGCAGACAGATTAACGTTCTGAAAAGGAATTGACTCTGCAATAACATGAATAAAAACGCATTAATCCGGAGAGGGCGAGTAGGTTTCTCTCGCTCTGCTGCGACACGAACAGCCTCGAGACTCCGCAGCTTAATGACGCAGACGTCTCCCCGCCTTGCGCCAGCCTTGGCTGCAGTCATCGGGCCGCTCATGCTCATAGCACGCCGAGCTCGTTCCTAATTTACTCGACGTGCTTCAGTTGATGGTAAACAAACCAATCTCTGGAATAAATCGCATTAGGATACGACATGGGCGTGTCTCGCCGGCGTGACTACGGAACTGAGAACCTCCGGGTTCCACGTGAATTTAAGAAATATTATTGATCGTGCCTATGAACATAAAATCGTTCGTCTTACTTCTGAGAGAAGGTGCCAAAGACTAAACCTAGAATGTGCTGAAGACCAAGTGGAACACTAGCCGTCTGTGTCTGGATTTGTCATTTTGTTTAGATGTCTAGAACATTCTTGAGTTCCCTTTCACTCGTCAGTAAAAGGTTTCTAGATTGTGCATCTGGCATCAACATAGTCCATTAGTGGATCAAAACATTTTAGTTTCTTTTTTTTTTTTTGTTTGTTAGGTGGCTAGTCAGTTGATTTCTAGAATATATGTTTGGTTCAACCCTTTAGATAAAGGGTCTCAAATGGGTCTAGAATATTCTTAGAGCTCCGTTCTGGCATATGACTAGCTTCAATGTGGTAAATGGAGTCTGAAATATGTCTAGAATAGATACATATAGTGTCTGGAACAGGAGCAGAGTTTCTGGTATGTTCATCTATTTGCATCTGGCTTCAATGTTGTACATCTGAGGTCTAAAAAAAAACCGTAAATCAGGAGACTAAAATGAGTAGAATATTCTACAGAGCATGTCAGGATTTGTTTATTTGTTTTGTGCATCAGAGGTCAAATATCTAGAGAAATATTGTATGAGACTCTGTCTTTTGCATCAGAGAACTAGAATATACAAGCTACTGTATGTGTATGGGTTTTGGGTCTGGTTTAACCTTTTTGTATCAGGAGTACAAAAATCTTCAATATGCATCTATGCTCAAGATTGTGAATCCAGGGTCTTGAAAATTCTAGGTCTATTAAATTCGAGAGGTTTGTGCATGGGATGTGCATTTAATTTAAACTTTTGAATCAGGAGTCCAAAACGGGTCTAGAATATTTTACAGTGCATGTCTGGATTTGTTCATCTGGTGCTGCCATGTGCATCAGGGGTCTCAAATATTCGCCTTCTTCTTTCCTTCGCCCATAGGGGTCTCAACACCGGATCATCCGTCTCCATACCCCCCTGTCCTCTACATCTGCCTCTTTCAAACCAACTACCTGCATGTCTTCCCTCAACACATCCATAAACCTCCTCCTTGGTCTTCCTCTTTTCCTCCTTCCTGGTGTCTTCATCCTCAGCATTCTCCTACTGCTTTACCCCATGCCCCTCCTCTGCACATGTCCAAACCATCTCAATCTCACCTCCCTCACCTTGTCTCCAAAACATCCTACATGCACTGTCCCTCTAATAAACGTTTCTAATTCTGTCCATCGTCATCACTCCCAACGAACATCTCAACATCTTCAGCTCTGCTACCTCCAGCTCCACCTCCTGTCTTTTACTTAATGCCACTGTCTATAATCCATACATCATCGCAGGTCTCACCACAGTCCTATAAACTTTCCCTTTCACTCTCACAAATACTCTTCTATCACAAATCACTCCTGCTATCACTCTTCTCCACCCACTCCACCCTGCCTGCACCCTTTTCTTCACTTCTCCAACACACTCTACATTACTTTGCACTGTTGACCCCAGGTGCCTGAACTCCTCCACCTTCTCCACCTCTTCTCCCTGCAACCGCACCACTCCACTGCCCTCCCTCTCATTCACACACATGTACTCTGTCTTACTCCTACTGACTTTCATTCCCCTTCTCTCCAGCACGTACCTCCACCTCTCCAGGCTCTTCTCAACCTACTCACTACTCTCACCACAAATCACAATATCATCTGCAAACATTATAGTCCATGGAGACTCCTGTCTGACCTCATCTGTCAACCTGTCCATCACCACTGCAAACAGAAAAAGGCTCAGAGCCGATCCTTGATGCAGTCCAACCTCCACCTTGAACCAGTCTGTTGTTCCTACTGCACACTTCACTGCTGTCAGACTGTCCTCATACATGCCCTGCACCACCCTCACATACTTCTCTGCTGCACCAGACTTGAATATTTTAATTGTGAGAATTGTGGTATAAAACTCAGGGAATATTCAGGATATTGTATTTCTTTTATGTGTCTCTTCATATCAGGGGTCTGGAATGGTTCTGGAATATTCTAAAGATATCTTTGACATGGGGGTCTAGCACGCATCTAGGATATTCTAGAAAAGGGGTGTCGGTGTGTCTGGTGCTTCAAATGTTCTTAAGTAGGTGGCATCTAGTAGGTGAATCTAGTAGATGATCTAAAATGTTCTAGAGTGTCCAATCCAATACTGATGTAGATGTTAGAGCTATGATCAAGGCTGTGTGGGTTTGGATTTACTCAAAATGCTGAAACTGAGCTCCATCATCTCACACTAAAGAGTCAATGTCCGCAATGTCTACAGCCTCAGCGTCTCACAGTCACGTGCATCAGTGGTGTTCAGTAGCTAACAATGTAATGTGGCATTTCTGAGAAGCGCTCATGACTGGACAAGACTTTCTGGAAAGTGACTACAGGTCACACTGAGGACAAAGACATGCTGATTGAAGGAAACGTTCATGTCTGACCAGTCAGCCAGAGGAAGAAAAGGAAAAGAGAAAGAAAGACACGAGGGCATCAAGGACAAGTACAGCATTGCTGACTGAGAAAGTCTGGCTCTGTGTGTGTGTGTGTGTGTGTGTGTGTGTGTGTGTGTGTGTAAGGGACAGGACGTCCTGCTTGTCCATTACACATCTCCTCACCCCCCCACACACAGACACACACAGATACCATCATACAGCTTGAAAATGACCCAACCCTGTCTCTCTCACCTTCATCCTCCTTTCATCTCCCTTTATCTCATCTGTCCATCTCTCCGTTCTCTTCACTCGTCTCATCTATTAATCTCTCATGCACTCCTCCTTCACTCGGTTCACCATGATCTCATCGTCGTTCACCCGCCTCCTGTTCTCTCTCCATCCGTGATTCTCCCTCGATTCCCTCTCATCTTTCTTTTACTTTTATTCGTCCTCTTCCTTTCCTTTCCTGTCCTCCTTCTCCAGGTATCGCTCCAGCTCTCGTATGTCTGACCTTCTTTTTCTCACTATATGCCTGTTCATATTTTTTTCTCCCTTCATCACTTATCTTTTTCTCTCGCTATTGATCTCAACCTTCATTGTTCTTCTGCTTCGGTCATCTTTTCCTTTTTTTATTATACATAATGAAAAGATGAACAAATAAAACAGCAGTCAGAGTAGGTCCCGCCCACTGAGGGTGATTGACAGATACTGTAAAAAAGTTTTCCTCCTGCAGTGGAATAGACACCGTGTGGAAGTATTGGCACAGTGTATTGTATAGTCTACTGCAGTGTAGTGTGGAATATATTGTGTAGTGTAGCATTGTGTGCAGTGTGTATTTTAGAGTATTGTGTAGCGTAGTTATTTGTAGCATAGC
Source organism: Silurus meridionalis (assembly GCF_014805685.1). Taxonomy (NCBI): domain Eukaryota; kingdom Metazoa; phylum Chordata; class Actinopteri; order Siluriformes; family Siluridae; genus Silurus; species Silurus meridionalis. The sequence goes on along the minus strand of NC_060893.1, from coordinate 24,162,196 downwards.
ATGTACTGTATTATGTTGTATAGTGTGTATTGTATTGTGTAATATATAGTGTAGTGTATTGTAGCATAGCGTGAACTGTGTATTGTGTACTGTCGTCTATTGTGCATTGTGTACTGTATATTTAGTAATTTTGTATTGTAGTATATAGTGCGTTGTAGTAGTGAATTGGGATGTGTATTGTGTAGTGTAGTGTAGAAGTAGTGAATTGGGATGTGTGTATTGTGTAGTGTAGTGTAGTGTAAAAGTAGTGAATTGGAATGTGTATTGTGTAGTGTAGTGTAGTGTGCAGTGTAGTGTAGAAGTAGTGAATTGGGATGTGTGTATTGTGTAGTGTAGTGTAGAAGTAGTGAATTGGAATGTGTATTGTGTAGTGTAGTGTAGTGTGCAGTGTAGTGTAGAAGTAGTGAATTGGGATGTGTGTATTGTGTAGTGTAGAAGTGGTGAATTGGGATGTGTATTGTGTAGTGTAGTGTAGAAGTAGTGAATTGGGATGTGTATTGTGTAGTGTAGTGTAGAAGTAGTGAATTGGGATGTGTGTAGTGTAGTGTAGTGTAGAAGTAGTGAATTGGGATGTGTGTATTGTAGTGTAGTGTAGTGTAAAAGTAGTGAATTGGAATGTGTGTATTGTGTAGTGTGCAGTGTAGTGTAGAAGTAGTGAATTGGGATGTGTTGTATTGTGCAGTGTAGTGTAGAAGTGGTGAATTGGGATGTGTGTAGTGTGTAGTCTGTAGTGTAGTGTGTAGTGTATTGCGTAGTGTAGTGAAGAAGTGGTGAATTGGGACGCGTATTGCGTAGTGTAGTGAAGAAGTGGTGAATTGGGACGTGCGTGTTATGTAGTGTAGTAAAGAAGTGGTGAATTGGGACATGTGTATTGTGTAGTGTACTAAAGAAGTGGTGAATTGGGACGTGTATTGCGTAGTGTAGTGAAGAAGTGGTGAATTGGGACGCGTGTATTGAGTGTAGTGAAGAAGTGGTGAATTGGGACGCGTATTGTGTAGTGTAGTGAAGATTTGGTGAATTGGGACGTGTGTATTATGTAGTGTAGTGAAGAAGTGGTGAATTGGGACGTGTGTATTATGTAGTGTAGTGAAGAAGTGGTGAATTGGGACGTGCGTATTATGTAGTGTAGTGAAGAAGTGGTGAATTGGGACATGTGTATTGTGTAGTGTACTAAAGAAGTGGTGAATTGGGACGCGTGTATTGCGTAGTGTAGTGAAGAAGTGGTAAATTGGGACGTGTGTATTGTGTAGTGTAGTGAAGAAGTGGTGAATTGGGACGCGTGTATTGCATAGTGTAGTGAAGAAGTGGTGAATTGGGACGCATGACATGTAGTGTAGTGAAGAAGTGGTGAATTGGGACGCATGACATGTAGTGTAGTGAAGAAGTGGTGAATTGGGACGTGCGTATTATGTAGTGTAGTGAAGAAGTGGTGAATTGGGACGCGTGTATTGCGTAGTGTAGTGAAGATTTGGTGAATTGGGACGTGCGTATTATGTAGTGTACTGAAGAAGTGGTGAATTGGGACGTGCGTATTGTGTAGTGTACTAAAGAAGTGGTGAATTGGGACGCGTGTATTGCGTAGTGTACTAAAGAAGTGGTGAATTGGGACGCGTGTATTGCGTAGTGTAGTGAAGAAGTGGTGAAATGGGCCGCGTGTATTGTGTAGTGTAGTGAAGAAGTGGTGAATTGGGACGGGTCCTACCTTTACATTGTTGTATTCGCTCTTGTTGGCGTCGGAGTTGACTTGCTTGTTTTCTGGGCGGGGCTTCAGGACCTGTCTCAGGGGGCTGGAAATGGGCAGTCCGGTCACACTGATACCATCTAACACACACACACACACACACACACACACAACGTTAAGGGTGTACCTGGCAGAACATCCGCACATCTGTAACTCACAGGACGGATAAAGTCCACATCTCTTTTTTTTTTTTTACATTCCTGAGGTGTCTACTGTTTCGACTAGAATATTTGCATGCACACACACACACACACACACACACACAGACATGACGCAGGGGCACTGACGTCAGTAGGGTTGGGTTAAGGAGCTGCACAAACACACGTCACGCAGTGCTGAGAGGAAATGAGCAGCTGTATGCAATGCCTGAGAACACACACACACACACACACACACACACACACACACACACCCCAAATCCTCAGACCCAAGTGAGCACAATTTCAGCACATTTTTCTTCTCTTTATTTTTTAGGCTGAACACAGGAAGCGCAAAACCATCAGGACTAAGATTGTTCAGATGGTGAGAAAGCAGACGTAGGAGAAAACGCAGATGGAAGACAGTGTTCATTCATTCACAAGTGTATTAGTAAAGTCAGGTACTGATGAAGGTGAGATGGTGAGGAGGCCTGGGGTGCAGTCAGTCTTCACATTCATTAATGCTAAATAGGTCTGGATCTCTATAGCAGGAGATTTTCCACTCCAACCCATATACCTTAATGGTGCTGGCATTGTGCACAGGGGCATCGTCATTCTGGAACTAATTTGGATCTTCCAGTTCAAGTAAAGAAAAGTTTCATTCTACAGCATCCAAAAGACATCCTACACAACTGTGTACCTCCGAGTTTGTGGTAACAGTTTGGGGAAGAACCACATATGGCTGAAAAGTACTGAATGATCTCTATTATGCCCCCATGCCTACTTTGATCAAGAGGTGCAGGCTATTTGTTGGTACCTTGGAAAATTAAGGCTACAGCAGGGGGCGGAGTTTTCTCACAGTTATGGAACAGCCTTCCAAGTAGTGTTTGGGACAGTGTTGTTTGTCAGTAGGTGTTTCTGAGGTAAAGGAGCAGATCTGGAAGAATCATGGATATTGAGTGTTTTTATAGAACAATAAGGAGACCTAATAATCCATATTTCTCTCTTTTTCTCCATCACCCATCTACTCTGCTCTACTCTGCTTCTCTCTTTTCTGTTATAATTAAACATGCTCTTGAGGTACCAGAATGGAGACCACTTGGTGCCTCCACACATACAGCCTATAGATCCACGAGCACACTGAGAAAAAAATTTTCAACTTCTATTTATTTATTTAGCACACTACATTTTCGAAAATCAAAGTCCACACACCAAACATTTCACACAAAATAAAGCAAGCACATGTACGAGTTCCCAAATAACAATTTCCCTGCTTCAAAAGCCAGAAAAAAAAAAAAAGTTTTCAACTAAGACCTAAAAACATCTACGGATGAAGCACATGATTTACCGATCTTGGTGTGCAAGACCCTACGTGAAAAGGTTTTATCTTAGAAATAATTGTAAGCTGATAAAAGCTACTTCTTACAACCAAATGAATGTGTGTAAAAACTAAAAGATGAATCAATTATAATGCCCGAGATTTCTTACATTATCTTTCACAGTCATTTCTAAGGGGGCAAGAGCATTGGCTTTCTTTTCTTTCACCTTAGGAGGACCAAATATAATGATATCAGCTTTTTTTTTTCATTAAGCTCAAGAAAATGAAATGGCAGAAACTTTTTCATCTAAACACCATAAAAGGAACTGCAAAGACCGCTCATATCTAACTTTCAGCAGGAGATAGATTTGTGTGTCATCTGCATACGTGAGATAAAAATGACACAGCGACGGCAAATAGGTCCCAAAGGGCGCATATGTAAGGAAAACAATGTAGGGCTCAAAATAGAGCCCTGAGGAAGACGGTATTTTAAAGGGAGCACCAAGAATGTATAATAAATCATTTAAAACTTTCACCAGAGCGGTTTCTGTACTATGACCAGCTCTGAAACCAGATTGGAATTTATCCAGGAGCATGAACACTCCTGCAAGAAAGGGGCAATTCGGGTCAAAACTACCTTCTCCAACACTTTCGACAGAAACTGTAATTGTTCCACCCTGTAACCTTAAGGCCGGGTTTATTTACTGAAGGAAAAACCACTGCATGTTTGAAACGAGATTGAACACAACCCTCAGACAAGGAACTATTCACAATGGTTACTACACTCGAGCCGTGGTTTCAAAAAGTCCTTTTGGTGGAACGGAATTCAGTGGAGTAGATGATGATTTTTGAAGAACTTTAAGGATGATTTGGATTTTGATTCATATCTGCTGCAAGGGCTTGGGATATTACATTGAACGCACCCTTTATCCAAAGCGACTCACAATGATCTCATTCATACTGCAGAGCAGGTAAGGGTTAGTGGCCTTGCTCAAGGGCCCAGCTGTGAAAGTGGTGCTGCGATTTGAACCCTTCATACCATCTTCTCACAACCTTTAGAGAGGTGGTAGCTCAATGGTCAAGACTTTGGATCTGAAGGTCACAAGTTCAAATCCCAGGACCACTAAGCTGCCACTGCTGGGCCCTTGAGCAAGGCCCTTAGCCCTCACCTGCAAAGTAGCACTGGGTTTCTGATCAAAAGGTTGGGGGTTCAATTTCAGATATCCCCACGCTGCCACTCTTGGGCCCTTGAGCAAAGCCCCCTAACCATCTTTCATGGCTCACCCCAGCTTACTGAGAGAGAAAAAAACGCTTGCGAGAAAATATACAGCATGTTTTAGTGCTAAACAAAATGTAAGATTATGATAAAAAAAGTTGTAGCGCTACGAGAAAAAAAAACTCCTTCATGGTTGATTTCTTTGATCATCATCCTCATAGTCTCTTGAGAAACAACATCTCTTAAAATAAAATGCAGTGGCAGTTTCCTCAAGTTTCCTACACAACCGCTGCAGTGTTCATCTTCTTTAAAGTTTAACCAAATACAAATATTTTGACATTAGTCTCATAATTCTGACTTTATTCTTGCAGTGCTATGACTTTAATCTCATAACCTAAGATTTTTTTTAAGGTGGCACTGAAACGCTGTCATAAGAATATTTCTAAACTTTAGTTTTAAAAAAGAATAAGAATGAATACAATTATGGAATCATGAAAATGTGCTAAACAAATTAACAATGACCTCTAGAGGCCACCGTCGTAATGACAACAGACCCGAAGCCGGAAAAACTATAGATATGGATTTTTGCAGGGGGGAAAAAAAAATCCAGCAATCAACTATTGGTGCGGTGATTAATCCGGAAAACCGATTAATGAGAGAGAGAGAGATAGAGAGAGAGAGAGAGAGAGGGGGTAAATAATGAGATCAGAAAGAGCAGAAGTGAGTGGAAGGAATGGTGTGTATTGAAAGCACACAACTCTTAAAGAGAAGCAGTACAGATGAGCCCATTCGTAACACAGTCACTCCTTCCTTCTTCTCCTATCTCTCTCTCCCTCTATTGCCGTGACTTGTCTTTCTTTACAGTACTAACAGGGCCATTCTAGAGCAGAGAATCTTCTTATGAGCAAACTGTAAATAACCCACACCTGCAGCCGGGAGATCAGGTAGAGTCTGTAGCATCTCACACACACACACACACACACACACACACCCTTGTAGAAGACCTCAGTCTACAATATCCAGAGTCCAGCTGCACAAACTGTACACAAAAGCATATAAAGAGTTGCACAGCTGTCAACACACACACACACACACACACACACACACACACACACACTCTCTGGGTACACAAACCTTGCATGCGTAACTAACGTTCACTGGAGAAACATTCAGAGATCTACAAAATCCTAAAACCATCATCCTGAGGTCTACAAGCTCCTAAACCGAAACATCCTGAGGTCCACAAGCTCCTAAACCCATCATCCTGAGGTCCACAAGCTGCTAAACCCATCATCCTGAGGTCCCCAAGCTTGGAAAATTTGACTGTGTTCCCTCAAGTGCAGCTCTCAGCATTGCCCTGATCGGTGATTCACCGCGCACACACACAGCGCACACACACACACACAAACACACAGGCTTTCTAACATGATCTGTCTCACTGCGCTAATGTTTTTTGTACACACAACTCTCTCTTCATACACACAGATGAAGCTTGTACACACACACACACACACACACACACACAGAGAGAGAGAGAAAGTGTGAGCAGACACTGCGTCATCCTCCCCGTCATCAGTTATTAGCAGCGACCCAAACAGCACCGTTATAACTGTTAGTTCTGGTGTCACGGGTATGAGCCGCTCCGAACAGTAGCATGAAAACAATAAAGCGAAAGATGAGGAGCCTCAAGGACAATGGTGCTCTCACACAAACTCAAGATATAACCCTTGATCACAGCAGTATTCTAGAACACACACACACACAGAGCTTTCTACAAATGTAAAAAAAACAGGACAGTACAAAAAAAACAAAAAAAAAAACCCTGCACCTCTAAAAAGGTACAACTATACTAACCAAAGAACCGAAAGGTCTTCTAGAACTTAATGATCTGAACACTCTTCTAGAAGTGCAGAACATTGCTATAAAACTTTTGCACCGAGATTTGGCATAATACTCTAGATAACACAAATCAAAATCCAGGACACCATTTTAAAAGATACAACGACCGAGATATCAAACAAAAGAAGGTTCTTCAAGAACATTTAAACCAAAAATGTGTATACATACACACACACACACAAATCCAAATTCTAAAATAAACTAAGGTCAAAGAATACTTTTCTAGAGAATGCAATGCCAAGATAAAATACAAACCAAAATACAAACCAAAAAACCAAATGCTCATCTAAAACTTTTCCATTAATGAACAAAAATGTTTTTCTAGAGCGTTTACAACAATAAGCAGATCAGTCGTCTAGAATGTTGATACCGGGAGAAAAGAAACGCTGTTCTACAATGTTTACAATAACAAACAAAAAGAATGTTTACACCGAAGAATGCGCTCTTCTAGAATGGTTGCGCCGAAGAACGCGCTCTTCTGGAAAACCTACACCAAAAAACACGCATACCAGAACACACTCTTCCAGAAGAATGATGGTAGTAAGAGCTAGTCGACTTCAGAATGATGGTAATAAGAACTAGTAGATCAACTAACAAAAATGCTCTTCTAGATCATCTACAACAAAGAAAACGCTCTTTGAAAATGTGCACGCCGAAGTTAAGACGCCAAAGGTAATAAGAGCTGGTAGGTCTAAGAATGATGAGAGTAGGGGCTTTTATATCTCCTGAATGATGAGTTTGTAGACCTCAGAGTCAGAACTTTGATGGATCAGAGTGCTATATACGGCCATCTAAGGATAAGGAATTGTTAGTTTGATCTTCCAGCTCTACCAGCATTAAACACGTGGCTCTCTGATTTCCGTGCTAATCACTGATCAGCGCTAAACCCAGGAGACGGCACTCGGCGCGTTTTTGATGCCGTAACGAGGCCCGTGTGGCTCATAAATGTGCTTCCATATTGCAGCAGTAAATAAGACGATCAAAGTAACCAAACCGCATGATTTACACTATGCATAATGCATGGCGCAAGCCTCGGCGCAAGCCTGCGATGAGACGGGGCCGGAGAACTGCGAGTCTAATATCGCTCGGCCAGATCTGAGTGAAATACAGATCAGAGCGGTGCGTAGTTATTCAGCCGCTGTCTCTGTGACGTCTGCTGTTGGGGGCATTGGGTTTATTAGCCTGTTAAAGAATGATATCATCAGACACGAAGCTATTTCCAGCATACAGGAAAAGGCTCGTCTCTGAGGAAGGAGAAAAATAAAGTCATGCTGTCTTTAGTTGAGTGCATTCGGCTTCAAACTTATATACCGGTCATAAGACCTGGGAGCTAAGTGCTGTGTGAAATGCTATTCTGCTAGCATGGCTAGCATGTTTACTCAGGGAATAATGCCTGGGGTCATTCTAGGATCGAAATGATTACAAACGGCCATCAGGAGTCCCCTAAGACATCGGAAGAGACATTTGGAGCTCTAGATCCGCCGTTATTGCACTTGCTTTGTCCTGTTAATAAAGTTTATTTACAGCCTTGTGCTGCTTTTATGTGCTGTGCATCGCATGTTATATACTGCAGCTTTGAGCTGGTGTGGACGAGTGATCCTACTGTCAGAGAGGTTAAAGTGTGTACACTCAGACTTCCACAGTGTGACTTCTACACTAGACTCAGAAGCATATCTGGAGAGTGCTGTTCTAGAGCAGGGGTCCTGAATTTAGGGGTCCACAGGCTGCTGAGCTTTTGTTACAGCCAAGTTCCACACACCTCATGTGTGGATCCTGCTTGCTTGGGAAGAAAGCCTACAGACACACTGGCCCCATTCTAGATAATACAGAGGACCGCTGTTTTAGAGAGAACATTCAGGTTTCTGATTCATGTCTGGCTTTCAGACCTTGGATATTTTTTTAGGAGAATGGACATGGATGCTCTAAATGTGTGGAAGTGTCTCTGCCTTCTTGATTGTATGTATGGCCTCTAGAGTGGGTTTGGAAGCATGCATCTGGAGTGTTCCTGTGTGTAAATTCATGTTTTCTCTAGAATGTGTCCAGCTTCAAGATTAGACTGTCCAAAAATATGTGACCAGGTGGTTTATATATCCTGAATTGTGCATAGCTTTTGGAAGATTCTAGAAATATTGTGTTTTAAATGCTCTAGGCTATTGCTTCAAGATCTTGCTTGCTTTTTCCTGGCTTCTAGAAAAAGTGCCTTTTCCACCTACATGTGGTCCTAAACTAGAGTGTCCACTTTGTAGTGTGCAACTAGTGTGCTCTAGATAAGTGTCTGGATTCTAGATTGTGTTCCTGTCTTCTGGATGCTAGAGATGTGCTAGAAAAATGCACAGTCACTGAGTACTGACCATCGTTGAGGTCCTGGAGCAGGTTCTCCTGACCTGAGAAGTCCAGCCTGGCCTGGATGTTGACTGTGATGGTGAGAGCCTGGCCTGGTTTCAAAGGGAGACGAGAACAAACATCTTCCATTTCCCAGCTCACAAACTCTCCAAATAACTTTTCTAGAGAGAGTGAGAGAGAGAGAGCAAGAGAGAGAGAGAGAGAGAGAGAGAGAGAGAGAGAGAGAGAGAGAGAGAACACACAGCATTATAAAGAGGACATTATTACACTGAAACTGCACATGCAGTTTTTCCAACCATCCTGAGGCATGCTGACGATGTGCCAGCTCCAGTTGTGTCCCACCTCATGAAGATTATAGACCTTCAAAGAAAACCACACAAACATCCCCAACCATCTAGAGACGTACCAGCACCATTTGAATTCACCTTCATATAGTTGGACATTGGACCTATTTAAATGTTTAAAGGCTCTGGCATGGAGAAGCTGGTGTTGGATTTATGATGAGCTCAAATGTTGAGCTATTTTATGAGTTGCTCAGTAGCTGCTGGTTCCATAATCTCAAATGACTCTAGAAAGATCCTTACTCATAATCTTACACTCCAGTGCTCATGTTAGTTCTCATTCTCCAGTGTTCTGTATTGTTTAAAGACTATAATAACACTCTTGATGTCACCCAAATGAGGATGGGTCCCTTTTGAGTCTGGTTCCTCTAAAGGTTTATTCCTCATAATATCTAAGGGAGTTTTTCATTGCCAGACACATTGTTCACCTTTATTCTTAAATTCTGTAAAGCTGCTTTGAGACAATGTCTCCTTCTTTCAGATTTACAGGCCACGCCTCCTTCACTAATATTTACAGAAACACAGACCACACCATAACAGAGGATTTACTAATACACAGGCCATGACTCCTTCACAAAGATTTACAGAAACACAGGCCACGCCTCCTTCACAAAGATTTTCAGAAACACAGACACCGCCTCCTTCAAAGAGATTTACTAATACACAGGCCATGCCTCCTTCACAGAGATTTACAGAAAGACAGACCACGCCTCCTTCACAGAGATTTACTAATACACAGGCCATGACTCCTTCACAAAGATTTACTAATACACAGGCCATGACTCCTTCACAAAGATTTTCAGAAACACAGACACCGCCTCCTTCAAAGAGATTTACTGATACACAGGCCACGCCTCCTTCAGATATTTACAGAAACACAGGCCATGCCTCCTACGCAGAGATTTACAGAAACACAGGCCACGCCTCCTTCACAGAGATTTATAGAAACACAGGCCACGCCTCCTTCACAGAGATTTACAGAAACACAGGCCACGCCTCCTTCACAGAGATTTACAAAAAAACAAGCCATGCCTCCTTCACAGAGATTTACAGAAACACAGGCCACGCCTCCTTCACAGAGATTTACTGATACACAGGCCACGCCTACTTCACAGAGATTTACTGATACACAGACCACGCCTCCTTCACAGAGATTTACTGATACACAGACCACGCCTCCTTCACAGAAATTTACAGAAACACAGGCCACGCCTCCTTCACAGAGATTTACAGAAACACAGGCCACGCCTCCTTTACAGAGATTTACTGATACACAGGACATGCCTCCTTTACAGAGATTTACTGATACACAGGCCACGCCTCCTTTACAGAGATTTACTGATACACAGGCCACGCCTCCTTCACAGACCTACACCAAAAGAACATTTTAAGACCACTATTTTATTTTGTCTACAAAAAAAAAGAAAAAAGGAATGAGCATTTCTGAATAACTCAGAGAAGGAAAGTTTTCTGAAAGACACACACACACACACACACACACACACACACACACACACAGTTATTTTTCAGTGACAGAGAGGGGGTTATATATCAGGCAGCAGAAACACTGCAGCTCAGAAACGAAGCAGAAATATCTGCTGTCAAAGCATAACCTGGAGATGGGTAATAAAAACTAAGAAATGCAGCCAGGAGAGAAGCTAAACACACACACACACACACACACACACACACACACACACACACGTTAGAAGACGTGACAGAACATTAGCGTATAATTGATCTTAACAGAGATCCAATTCTCTTTTTGAGGGCTTTATGAAGAGAAGTCATCAATCATCTCATCACTGTATGTTCATGATGATAACGTCTCTCCTTCTCTCTCTCTGTCTGTGTGTGATTTGAGTGTTATGTTTCATTTAGTTGATTCATACACTCTGTCTGCTTAAAACCACATATGAAATCATATATAATACACTTTTATAGCCAAAACTTTGTGGAAACCTTACCATAAGATTGCTACAGGTATGTGCAACTTACTGAACATCCCATTCCACATTTAGTCTGGATCAGAACATCTCCAGATGCATTGGATAGTATGTTCTATCCCCCATTGAGAAACACATTCTTGGGTTCTATTCCATTCTAGTGTTCTATAAAATTCCTGCGTTCTATTCTTGCACTCTATTCAACTCTTGCTTTCTATTTCATTAAGTTCTATTCGACTCTTCCGCTTCCTCTTCCTCTTCTATTCAAGTCTAACATTCTATTCCATTGGGGTCTAATTTAGTTCTTGCGTTCTATTCTAGAGGGGTTCTATTCTATTCTAGATTTATTTTTCTATTGGGTTCTATTTCATTGGGTTCTATTCAATTCTAGCATTCGATTCCATTGGGTTCTATTCCACTACACTTTTCCCAGTCGGTCCTTCATCTGCGTTCGTGTTCACTGCAGCAGCCTGTTCTTTGTGAAATGTCGATATTTACACGTTTTTATGAATCTTCCCTTTAGAGTAATAAAGACTCTGTTTGTAGAAAGCTTGCAGTTGAACTATAAATACTGAGAGTAGAGCGCCAAATCAAATCAGCAGAACTGTACAAAAAGAAAAGACCAAAAAAAAAAAAAACAGGGAGAGACTGGGAGAGGAATCAGTGCTGCTTTCTCAGTCCAGAGCTCCTACACAGCACAGCGTACTGTTCTCTCAAGAACTTATTCAAACTTTCCTGTCAGTGTGTGTGTGTGTGTTTTCTTTAACAAACACGCATATATAAAAAGTTTCAGCCATAACATTACACCTGCCAATATTGTGTCGTTCCCCCGTGTGCCACCAAAACACCTTTGAGCCGTCAAAGTCTGGACTTCACCAGACCTCCGAAGATGTGCTGTGGTATCAGGCACCAATCCAGCAGCAGGGTTCCTTGAAGTTAAGAGATGGAGCCTAAGTGGAATGGACTTCTTTGTCTGGCAGAACTCCCGTTCCTCAAAGGGTTCCTGAACCCCCGTTGTTCTAGTGCCGGTGCGAAGGCAGCATTAAAATGCTGAAAAGGACACCAAGATTAGACGGCGTTAATCGTATACAAAGTTTAGGTAGGTTTTGAATAACCATCACTGTACAGAACACCAGGCAGAACATCTCCCAGAGAATCACACTGCCTTCACTTGCTCATAATCTACCCATAGTGCATCTGGGTGCCTTGTCTTCTGCAGGTAAACCACATCGAGACACCCGGTCATCCACAAACCAAGATTTATTAGACTAGTCCACCATCTTGCATTACTGCATCCAGATCTGATGCTCACATGCATATTGAAGGAAATGGTGCTGTGATGCTCTGTATGTTCTGACTCCTTTCTACCATTTAACCTATACTTCAGGAGGTCAGATCTAGCTCCTTGCCCTCAGTGAACCCCAGGAGCTCATGACCCTGGAATATCTTTCCTTGGACCATTTTGGGAACATACTATTCAATGCATATTGGTATAAACCCCTCCAGACCTGCTGTTCTGGAGATGTTCTGACCCAGACGTCTAGACAGTTCCAGAGTTCGATCCTTGCCCACAGTGAACCCCAGGAGCTCATGACCCTGGGAATATCCTTCCTTGAACAATTTTGGGAACATACTATCCAATGCATATTGGTTTAAACACCTCAAGACCTGCTGTGCTGGAGATACTCTGACCCAGACGTCTAGACAGTCTTGTCAGTCACTCCTCACTGCTTGCCCATTCTTCCTGCTTCCAACACATCGACGTTTGAGAAATGATTGTCCACTTGGTGCCTCAATGTTTCTCCACAAACAGACGGCGTATTTTTTGTTTATGAACTCTTGTCTTCTCAGAGGCTGGAAGTGGCACTGCGGTCTGTCTGCTGAATAATTTACAGTGTGTGTGTGTGTGTGTGTGTGTGTGTGTGTGTGTGATAACTCAAAATAAAAATGAGCTTTTTATTCACAGTAACCAAGCAACTCGACAAAAAAAAAAAGGAAATCAAGCATACAATGTGAAAACAGCAGTTTAATTAAAAGCGCTGCTGCGTCCTCTGGTAATCTGACGACGACTCACTTCCTGCTGCGGCCTGATTGTCAAAGCCCGAGCTCCTTTTTTCCCCATATTCTGGATCAGTCATGTTCCTAAAGCTTTCAGCAGAGGTAACGGCCCGACTCGTCACGGCTAGGCTAGGAGCTCGCGTCTGGGGTTAGCTTACAACTCGGAACCCGTTTAAAACAAATGATCGGCAAATATATTAAAAACTAAACAAAAATATTCATTATTCCCATTAATATATGTTTTATTACGAGTTTTATTCACTATATCTACCATGTAATTTATTATAATTTACTATTACAATTTTATTATTAATTATAACTATTAAAATGTATTTTTATTATTACAAATTCAAGTGGTGAAACAAATACAGCATTATTTACTTATTTACTCATTTATTTCCACTAAATAATATACAATTAGTATGAAGTTATATTTATTCAATTTTTTTATAATTTTGATTTATTTAAATTTCTTGCAACAAGCAACAGTATCACGCTTTCATTATTTCCACCAAATGATATAAAATTATTTTTAGGAAACTCTATATTTACAAAATGTTTTATTTTTATTATTTATAAATAATTTTTTTTGCAGTGACACAAAACTACCACTTGGTTATTTATTTGTTTGTTTCTAAAACTTTGATACAATTTAATTGCAAGCATTTTCACAAACAGTTTATTGTTACGGTCTGCATCATGTACATGGTGCTGATTGAAGCTCAGGAGGGTCACGCAGCCTTCAGTTTATTTTAGTTTCATTAGTGATGGTGATTCAGAGACGCCCGCATCGTTTACCTGTGAAGAGCCGAGCTGAAAACATGTTCAACTGGAGAGGGAGAGGAGGTGGAGAAGATGAGAAAAGGAAAAGAGCAAGAGAGGAAGAGAAAATACATTTAAAATGGGAGAAGAGAAAAAAAGAGGAATGAGTAAAAGAGGAGAAAAAGAGAGAAAAGGGGGATGAGTTGAAAAAGAAGAAAACGAAGAAAATAGGAGGAAGAATAAAGGAAATATATAGGAGAGGAAAAAAAGGAGAGAAGAGGAGAACGAGGGAAGAGAAGGGGTTGAATTGGCTTGGTTTTATATTAAAGTGATGAAAAATGCATGAGTGTACACTTTGTGACTGGAGGTGGAGTGTATAAGTAGTGAAGGAGGAGTGGAGGTGGAAAAAGGTGGAGAAGTGGTGGAGGAGAAATAGAGGCGTGAAGGAGGGAAGTGGAGTAGGAGTGGTGGAGGAGGAGTGGTGAGGAGGACAAGTGGGGAATGGTGAGGAGGAGTGGTCAGGAGTTGTAAAAGGAGGAGTGGTAGAGGATAAATGGAGGAGGAGTGGTAAAGAGGAGTGGTGGTGGAGGAGGAGGAGAAGGAGAAGCGAAGGAGAAGAGGAGAAGGAGAAGTGGAGGAGAAGCGGAGGAGAAGTGAAGGAGAAGCGGAGGAGAAGTGAAGGAGGAGTGAAGGAGGAGTGAAGGAGAAGTAAAGGAGAAGTAAAGGAGAATTAAAGGAGAAGTGAAGGAGAAGTGAAGGAGGAGTGAAGGAAAAGTAAAGGAGAAGTAAAGAAGAAGCAGAGGAGGAGGCGGAGGAGGAGTGAAGGAGAAGTGAAGGAGAAGTAAAGGAGAAGTGAAGGAGAATTAAAGAAGAAGTGAAGGAGAAGTGAAGGAGGAGTGAAGGAAAAGTAAAGGAGAAGTAAAGAAGAAGCAGAGGAGGAGCGGAGGAGGAGTGAAGGAGGAGTAAAGAAGAAGTGAAGCAGTTGAACTGGTGTGGTATTTATATGAAAGTGATGTAAAATGCATGAGCGATCACTGTGGCAGTGTGTTTTGGTGCCCTGCAGTTGTGAGTTATAATAATAATCAGTCACGCCCCGAACCGGGAACAATAAAATCCACCCCAATCGTTTACACGCTCACACACCGCCTCACAAACACACAGACGCCCATGTGCCTGATTATAAAAGAATAAAAAATATATATCATAAAAATTAAAGAAAAAAAGGTCAAAGCCACGACAGGGTTTTCATTTAAACTCGGAACGCTAAACAAGCAGACTCCGTCAGAGAGAAAATCAAACGTCAGGAAAGACCTTCATTTACACAAAACTCAGGACCCAACTCCTTCTGCTATGTCTCACCCACCAACACACACACACACACACACACACACACACACACACACACACACACACACACACAGGTGTGTTTTCTCAATTAAATCTGGATAGTGATTAATGCTATGAACCCAGACATTAGGGGGGCACAAGCCAGTGCACTCTTAGTGCCGGTCCCAAGCCCGGGTAAATGGGGAGGGTTGCGTTAGGAAGGGCATCCAGCGTAAAACATGTGCCAAATCAAATATGCGGATCACAAAGGAGAATTTCATACCGGATCGGTCGAGGCCCGGGTTAACAACGACCGCCACAGGTTTCGTTAGCCGACAGGGTACCGGTGGAAATTGGGCTACTGTTGGCCGAAGGAGGAGAAGGAGAGGAGGAAGACATCTACAGAGACGGCAGGAAAAGGAGCAGTGTAGGAGAGTAGAGGTTCGGGTTGGTACTTTAAATGTTGGTACTATGACGGGTAAAGGGAGAGATAGCTGATATGATGGAGAGGAGAAAGGTAGATATGCTGTGTGTTCAGGAGACCAAGTGGAAAGGGAGTAAGGCCAGGAACATTGGAGGTGGTTTAAACTGTTTTATCATGGTGTGGATGGAAGAGAAATGGTGTAGGGGTGATTCTGAAGGAAGAGTACAGTAAGAGTGTAGTGGAGGTGAAGAGAGTTTCTGATAGGGTGATGATCGTGAAGGTGGAAGTTGAAGGATGATGATAAATGTCATCAGTGCCTATGCTCCACAAGTTGGCTGTGAGATGGAGGAAAAGGAAAGATTCTGGAGTGAATTAGATGAAGTGGTAGATGGTGTACCTAGGAAAGAACGATTGGTGATTGGGGCAGACTTTAATGGGCATGTAGGTGAAGGGAACAGAGGTGATGAGGAGGTGATGGGTAGGTATGGTTTTAAGGAGAGGAATGTGGAAGGGCAGATGGTGGTAGATTTTGCTAAAAGGATGGAAATGGCAGTGGTGAACACGTATTTTAAGAAGAAGGAGGATCATAGGGTGACGATAAGAGTGGAGGAAGGTGCACACAGGTGGACTATGTGCTATGCAGGAGATGCAACCTGAAGGAGATTGGAGACTGTAAGGTGTTGGCGGGGACAGTGTAGCTAGACAGCATCGGATGGTGGTCTGTAGGATGGTTTTGGAGGCGAAGAAGAAGAGGAGGAAAGTAAGGATTGAAAGAAGAATAAGATGGTGGAAACTGAAGGAGGAAGAGTGTAGTGTGAGGTTCAGGGAAGAGGTCAGACAGGGGCTTGGTGGTGGTGAAGAGGTGCCGGATGATTGGGCAACTACTGCAGGAGTGATGAGGGAGGCAGCTAGAAAAGTACTTGGTGTGACATCTGGAAATAGAAAGCAAGACAAGGAGACGTGGTGGTGGAATGAGGAAGTGCAGGAGAGCATTAGGGGAAAGAGGTTGGCAAAACAGAAGTGGGATCGACAGAGTGATGAGAAAAGTAGGCAGGAGTACAAGGAGATGCGGCAGCAGGTAAAAGGGATGTGGCGAAAGCCAGGAAAAGGCATATGAGGAGCTGTATAAGAGGTTGGACACTAAGGAAGGAGAAAAGGATTTATACCGATTGGCCAGGCAGAGGGACCGAGCTGGGAAGGATGTACTGCAAGTTAGAGCAATAAAGGATGGAGAGGGAAATGTGTTGACTAGTGAGGAGAGTGTGTTGAGAAGGTGGAGGGAGTATTTTGAGCAGCTGATGAATGAGGAAAATCACAGAGAGAGAAGGTTGGATGATGTGGAGTTGGTGAAGCAGGATGTAGATAGGATTAGTAAGGAGGAAGTGAGAGCAGCGATTAAGAGGATGAAGAATGGAAAGTCGGTTGGACCAGATGACATACCGGTAGAAGCGTGAGATGTTTAGGAGAGATGGCAGTGGAGTTTTTAACCAGATTGTTTAACAGGATTCTGGAAGGGAGAGGATGCCTGAGGAATGGAGAAGGAGTGTGCTGGTACCGATCTTTAAGCATAAGGAGATGTGCAGAC